>NC_058130.1:679969656-680272711 GCF_016433145.1 Gracilinanus agilis
GCTGCTGATGACTCGATGGGTGCCCCAAACTTGCTCTATTTCTTTTTAGCTGGGTTCGGAGCTATAGGTGAGTGTGGAGGGGGTGGGGGTGGGGCGGTTGCTCAGCTCGCGATTGAGTGAGTGAGAGCCCTTTTTAGCCTGGAAATGTCTCGATTCCACGTACCTTCCACGCTGTGCCCTGTTGTGGGGTTCCTCCGTTTGTCTGGACTTGTTTTTATGTCCCCTTGAGGAGTTTTGTATGTTTCGGTCAGGAGAGGTTAAGAGCTGCTTCTTACTCTGCCGCCACTTAACCCGGAAGCCCCAAGAGATCTTTTTTTAGTCCTTTTCCTCTCTTTCCTCTAGCAACTAAAAAGTTCTGTATATCTCACTTGCTTTTAAAAGATTATAAACTTGATATTAAAGCCCCAACATAACCAATTAAATTTGCTTTGCAACTATTGTATACTTAAATATATTCATTTCAAAGAATATGATATAAAACTTAAAAAAATTCCTTCCCACTATATAGGTATCAGACTTGCAAGAGAACTTAGAGATTGTGTAATCTAATTCTTCCCTTTTACAAATAAGGACATTGAAGGTTACAAAGGCAAAGTGATTGCCCAAGGTCACATAAGCATATCTGGCAGAGCTGAGATCTCAATCTAAGCCTGCAAATACAACGCTTGTTTTACTATACCATTTTGGGCAACAATTATCTACTGAATGAATGAATATATGAATGAAAAGGGCAAGAAGAAGGGAGGGTAATGTGGGAAAAGGAGGCACACAGGAAGTTCTGGAATGGTTTGCACCCACTCAGCTATGGGGGAAGAAAAAGAAGTCTGCTGCTTCGTTACCCACCTCCAATTCCAAAGCACCAGAGATGTGTGGGTGGTTATGGGGGATGTTAATAAGGGTAAAGTAAAATGAGGCCCAGGAAACAAAAGCAAGAAAAACTTAGGGTTCATTAACTTTTTGAATGATAGATAACTAAACAGAAAAGGAAGCAGAAGAGATCTGGAATAGTTTCTTTTTTAAAAAGCCAGGAATTGAGTTTTAAAAATTTCACAAAGGCAATGGACAGATAGAATGAGAAAGAAAAGAAGATAATTTTTTCTGGGACCCAGCACAGGGTTTAATAAATGATTGCTGACATTATTAGGAAAAGAAGGAAAATGGAGTCGAATAAGAATAGGGATAGCAAAAATGCAAAGATCTGTTGCAAAAGTACAGTTTCAGCACTTCAAATTTTGAAGGGACTTCAACTAGGCAACTAGTCCAAAGAATCTATCACAACAGTATACTATCAAAATGGTCCTCCAGAACTCTGCATGAAGACCACTGATGATAGGGAACCTACTTTTGTCTGTTCTCCTTTTGAACAGCTCTCAGGATTAGCAAGTTTCCTTATATTTTGCCTCAAATGTACCCCAATAACTTCAATCTTTCATTCATTGTTCTATTCTCTAGGGTCAAACAGGACAAGTCTAAGCACTCTTTACATGAAAAAAATTTAAGTACTTTTATAAATAGTAACATTTGTGTTTAGAAACACCTATGTCTATATTATGGGGGAATTCCTGTTAAGAATAAAAACTAACACAAAAAAACCCAAAAAACTGCTGCCCTCAACATTATAGTTTGTGGTTTATGACTGACCACATTTCACTGTGTCTCTCACCTGTCTCCATTAACCAATCTACAAGTATTTATTAAGCTCCTACTATGTACCAAACACTATCGTAGGCATAAGTCCAAAGATGAAATATTCTCTGCTCCAACGGAACATGTACTTAAATGGAGGAGACCTGCATGTTGTTTTATTTGTGTCCAACTTTTCTTTGGTATTTTCTTGGCAAAGGTAACTGGAATGTTTTGCCATTTCCTTCTAGAGATGAGGAAATTGAGGCAAAAAGGGTGAAGTGACTTGCCCAGGGGGTTAAACAACTAGTGTCTGAGGTCAGATTTGAACTCAGGAAGATGAGTCTTCCTGGCTCTAGGTCCAGGACTCTGTCCATTAGAGATTTAGAAATATAAAGATATAAAACACAAAAACCAAGCTAATCAATCCAAATGTATACAGAGTATGGGAGGGAGTTGGGGAAGTCAATAAAGGCTTCATGCAGAAGATGGTCCTTGAGCTATATGTCTTAAAAAAACAAAAAAACCCAAATAAGTAATAAAAGAAGAAAGGCAGCAAAAGCCAATCCCTCTCTAGTTGGAGCCCTTTTAGATTGGGGGGGAGAGAGACAGAGAGAGAGAGAGAGAGAGAGAGAGAGAGAGAGAGAGAGAGAGACAGAGAGAGAGACAGAGAGAGAGAGAGAATGCTCAATAGAGAGGGTAAGAGGGGAAATGATAAAGGAAGAGAAAGGAAGAGAGCATGGGAAAGAGAAAAGAGAGATGGAATGAAGAGGGTGAGAAAACTAGGGCAAAAGAGAAGAGCTAGATGGAGGAAGAGAGAAAGAAAAATGGAAGAAGATGATAGCTTATGAAGTTAGTTTCCTATGAAACTATGGAGAGAAAAAAGTTACATGATCTGGTTAATTCTGTCAGGAGACATTTTTTCTTTTGTGTTTTTCATAAGTGAAGATTTTAAAGTAGACTATAATGCATTAAGGTTTGTTGTTGTTGTTGTTGTTGTTATTATTATTATTAAGCTCCCAACATTAGCTCAAATTCCTTCCTTTCTCACTTCTAGTTAATATAGAGTATAGAAAAAACTAGTGAAGTGAAAAAGTAAGCATTTAGAAAGGTTCTCCTATTAATTATTATATTGTCAGTCATGAAGCATTTTTAATTGCTTACTTGATGTGTATACAAAAAAAGGCAAAAACATTCCCTGCCCTTAAGGAGTTCACAAGCTAAGGAAGGAGATAATATGCAAGTAACTAGAGGTCTATAAGACTCATACAGAATGGAGGGAGGTAATGTCAGAAGGGAAGGCACTAGAAGCTGGCAGGACTGGGAAAGGCCTCATGACTTGAATTATGTCTTGAAGAAAGTCCAGGAAACCAAGAGGATGGAGTAAAGAGAGAGAAAGTTCCAATATGGAGGACAGCCAGCGCAGAGGCAATGAGAGAGGAGATGGAGCTGCAAGTAGGCCAGTGTGGAGGGTAGAATGGGTGACTGAAGCTAGAAAAGGAGGAAGAAAACAATTTATGAAGATTATCATATGGCAGGGCATGATTTGTGTTTAGTTTGGTTTATCCCCTGGGTTGTTTTTCTGTTGATTTTTAAAGTTACACTCTTAGAACCATCTTGTTCAGTACCACAGTATGCTGTGCATTCAATACAGTGAAAGCACATTACATCTTGGTTTTTTAAGGTATATTTTGTCCAGATTCTTTTAAATGGAATATAAGTGCTACTCTTTCTCATATATTTTATGTTCTAGCCAAAATAGAGAATTTATGTTCCCTAAACCCTGATTTTCTAATTGGCTTAAAACCAATAAAAAAACCCCAAACTTCTTCCTTTTTTGTAAATCTTAAGCCAAATTTACTGCAAGTATACACACACACACACACACACATACACACACACACACACACACAGACATGCATATGTGAAAGATGGAATATGACTATTCTTTTATTTTAATCAATTGGGACTAGGCTGTTTGGATCATATGTCTTAAAAAGGGAGGGATTGGTTAATAAGTAAAATATGTTGTTGGATTGGATAATTTCTAAGATCTCTTTAAACTCAAATATTCTAAGATGTAGAAGCTATGGACTTTGTAAATGGTGGCTACAGACTAAAATGATGGACAACCTTTATGGACTACTGGTCTTGATCTGTTTAGGAAAATGATGAATAGACCACACATTTTCTGAAGTAAGATCCTGCCTTCTGCATCCTCTGCACCTCTAGCATGGTATTGAATGCACAGGAAGCTCTCAATAGCTATTGACTGAAACAAAATAAAAAACAAACCCAACCTAATCCTCAACCACAAACATTCTGATGATGTTAATATGGAAAGTACTTGGCAATTTAAAGGAAATGTCAAACATAAGCTCTAATAGGATGGTAGCTCTTTTGAGAAAGGGAACTATTTACTTGTTTTTTCTTATTATGCCCAGAGACTTACATAGAAGTAGGAGATGAATAAGTGTTTTTGGAATTGAAAAGTCTTTTACAAATTCATGATATTTTGTTATTAATTAATTCATAGTTGTGTGAATTTCTTGGTCTCTTCTTTCTTTCTTGCCATATTTTTGCTCACCTTTTCTTCTTAACCCTACTGAAATCCTAGCCTTCCTTCAAGGCCCATCCCAGGAAGCACCAACTCCATGAAGCTGTATCTTCTCTTCTCCATTTCTACCCTATAAGCTAGAAACGATATCTTGTTTTCCCTCAGAGCTTTATTTATGACTGTGTACTTAGTATATTCTTATTTCCCCTTCAACTATAAACTCCAGGGTAGCAAGGAGTGTATTTTTTGCATCTTCCAGTTCTCAGCAAAGGGTCTTGCATAGAGGAGGTACTAAATACGTGCTTGCTTTCTTTAATTTTTCCAAATGCATCAAATTATCATTTTAAAAAATACTCACGCAACATAGTCTTGCTCATCTTCTGCTTGAAAGTGATAAGTTCTATTATCTAAAAGTACAAAAAAAAAATAAAAATACTGAAAAACTGTAAAGAACTTTTCATTGTACATCATAATCTAAAAGACACAATAATTGGCTACTATATTTAGTCATTGGTTTTGGATTCATCATCTTTGTTTGATGATGTTTTGAATGATACAAATTCTACTCAGTGATCCGTCCATACTTACCCTCTAAAGAATAAAATCCAAACAAATGCCACATATAATCTGACATATTTCCAAATATTTTTGTAAGAAATAAAGAATGACTTCCTGTTGATTCAATTATTTTCCACTTTTGCTTTCAATTTTCTTTTAACTGTGCTTCCTTTCCTTCAAAAAGAAATTCTTTTAAAAGAAATCATTCATCCCACAGCCTTCTGCTCATCCTATACATTAAATTCTCATAAAATCTATTATATGCAGGCAGACCTATTGTACCTTAGAGAAGCCTAAGGAAGCTGTGTCTGCTACTGATGAAAGAAGGTTGCTTTGAGGAAGACTTAAACCCTTTCCCAAAGAATCATCTTAAACCAGTTAAAGGAAGATGCAGAAGGCTTTGTAAGCAGTCACAGAAGCAGTTTGTTGTTGCTTCAGTGGTGCCAAAGCAATTTCCTGTAGTTCAGAATTTACTGTGCTTCTTAACGTACTCCTAAATCTAGAAGGTGGGTGGGGTTTGCTGTGTCTGTGTTGTAATTTTAAAGTATAAATTCTTAATAGCACTAGTGATCAATAAATTCCTTAGTCAACTGAAACACAAATTAACTCCAGAGGAAGCATGGTATACTGTATAGGACTTTAGATTTGGAGCCAGAGTTTTAAATCTGTCTCAGCTCTTTTTAGTTGTGTGACTATGGGCAAGTCACTTAAAGATTCTGTGCCTCAGTTTCTTCATCTGTAAAATGGGGGAGGGGCTAGACATGTTCTGAAGTTCCCTTTCCAGTTCTACTGTCCCCATAATCCTGTGATATTGGACCAGCCACATCACATACTCAATTATCTAAGCCTAGATTTAGCAGAAGGGCTGTGGGTGGTACAGGGAGTTTTCTTGATTGAAGTTTTCAATACCAATGAAATCACAGATTCAAACAACAACAAAAAACAAACCACTTCAACTCCAGAAAAAAATGATATATCAATAGGATTATGGGATTTAGAGCTGGAAGGTAGCTCAGAGATTGTTTAGTGTAAGTTGTTCATTTTATAGAAGATAAAATGCAGGCTCAGAAGGAAAATAACTTATGACTGTGTTCACAAAGATAGTAAGAAGCAAAACTGGAATTCATGGTAAGTTTCCTTTATTTCCAACCCAGTTCTTTTTCCATATAAATTCTTTATGTAAAGATAAACTGATCGTACTATTAAACTAAATGCTTAGGCCAAAATTCTGATGCCATTGAATTTTAGAAGAATAAAACTATTTCTTTAAAAAAATTTAAATACAATTTCAAACCCTTAACTTTCATCTTTAGAATCAACACTGTATATTGGTTCCAAGGCATAAGAGCAGTAAAGGCTAGACAATGGGGGTTAAGTGACTTGTCTAGGTCACAAAGGTAGGACGTGTCAGAGGCCAGATGTGAACCCAGGACCTCATCTCTAGACCTGGCTTTCAATCCATTGAACCACCCAGATTTTGCCAATGAAACTATTTCTAAAGAGCATGAAAACATTTTTTAGGGGGTGGCTGCACTGAAAATGTTATTGACCAATGATCCTGCTTCCCTGGGTTTGAAGTCAATTTGGAAACAGCAAGGATGCTGGAGGTGAAAAGCTAGGTGCCTACTGTTGATCTCGAGTCATCTTGCTACTTATTCTCTGCAAAGGAACCATTGCAGGGAGGGTTAAAATAGACTGTAGAGGGGGCGGACTTAGGTCTGAATCTCTGATCTGCTATTAGTATCTTCTGCAAGTTTTTGAAATGCTCTGAACTTAGGAAAATGGTGTGAACTGGATTATACCACAGGTGTCAAACATCCTGTCCACAGCATTTCCAAGTGTGGCTGAACCAGATTAATGTGTAAAATGGAAAAGATTAAAAAAAAAATACCATGGAACATCTGGCTTAGATGACTTCTAAGCTTCTTCCATATTCTAATTCCTAAGATCCTATGAAATCTGTTGTATTTGTTAATTCATCCCAGGACTAAAATACACAAGCAGCAAACTAAGCACCTCAATCTAGAGAGGAAAGAAACAACCTGGCAAACCAATTAGGCTGACACTCTTCATTTTCAGTGAAAATGTTTTGAACATCTGAATGAATCCTATCATGAAAGTCATCTTCCCCACTTTTCTTTAATCTGCAATTGTCAAACAGTCCCCTCAGTTGGGGTAGCTAGGTGGATAGAATGTTAGACTTGAATTCAAATCCTTCCTCAGCCATTTAAAAGCTGTGTGACCCTGGGCTTAATGCTCTCTCATCTTCCATTTACTCCTCTGTAAAATCAATATAATCAAAAGCAGCTACTTTACAGGATTATTTTAAAGATTAAATGAGATAAGCTATCTAAAATACTTTGTAAATCTGAAAGTGCTACATAGATGCAAATGAACATTATTAATTAGGATTAGATTAGGATGGCTTTTTTCACTATATAAGACACAAAAGAGGAATGAATAAGAGTGATTGTGAACTCTGGGATAGGTGCCATGGAACCCCTTTTTCTTGAAGGACTGTAACAACTGGTTAGGAGTTTATCCCTTTGGGCTTCTGTTGTGAGGAGGATTACTTAGTTATCATTTAGGAGACCTACCAGGAAGGGCTGGAGAATTCTAAATGGAATGGGGAAGCAGGAAGTGTAGCTCTCTCTGAGACAGACTCCATGGTGGTTGAGACAAGTTGTAACTGACCCTGCGAGACCTCAGAGGAAGTGGAGTTTGTACCCTGATTCCCTGGGATCCTGAAGGAAGACTGTCATCTACTTGTGGGAGATTTTGGTAGAGACTATTAATCCCAACCTGAGTTGCAGGTTAAATTGGGCTGGGTTAGCTCCCAGAATCCACCCAACTGAAAGAGTACAGCAAATAATAACTAAGTAATCCTCCTCACAACATTTCTTCTGGTAGGGTGTAACTTAGAGAGAAGAAGATGCATTATACATAGGCTCCCCTTTAGGTAACAGTATGTTAGAGCTGAAAGAGTGCTTCAAATCTAGAATGTTATAGAAAGGGGCAGGGGGGAAACAAGCAAGAATTAATATTATTTTATTTAATGATTAATGATTATAATTATAATATTCATTATATATTACTATACTATACTTTATGATGCTATAATAGTTAATGATAATATTTAATTATCAAATAATACAACTATAACTAATCAATTAATTAATTAGGCTACCTACCATGTGGCAGGCATTATGCTAAGTGCTTTACATATATTACCTCATTTTTTTCCCCTCCACAACAACCTTCTGAGGTAGCTGCTCAGTTCCATTTTATAGTTGAGTACACTGAGGCAGACAAAGGTTAAGTGTCTTGCCCCGGATCACAGAGCTGTTAAATATCTGAGGCCAAATTTGAACTCAGATTTTCCTGACTCCTGGTCCAGTGCTCTCTGTAACTGCAACATCTTGCTAGAATGTTAGTAGTGGAAGAAACCTTATAATATAGAATGCTGGAGCTACAAGGGACCTTAGAACATAGTTTGAGATGATCGGGATTTTTGAATTTAACTAGCCTAACTTGCTCATTTTACAAAGGAAGGAACTGAAGCTGAGAAACTGTGATTGATTTAAGATCACATACTAAGCTGGAGGTATAGATAGTACTAAAAAGCAGGCCCCCTGTCTCTCAAGCCAGAATTCCTTTCATTAAACCTCGGATTCTTAAGGATTTTTTTTGTCCCATGAAACTCTCTGATAGTCTGGTGAAGTCTATGAGTCCCTTGTCTCGGTATAAAATACATAGAAATATTATACTGAATATATAATATTTTCTTTTAAACATTAAATATATTATGTTAAAATATAATAATAAAAAAAGTTCATAGGCTCCTGGTTAAGGGTCTCTGTCTTTATCAGATTACTTCTACTTTATATCCATGATCATGATGCTGGAACATTGGTTAAAAAAGGTACAAAGATTCCCAAGAAACACTTTTTTTCTAGGTCTAGTTTCAAAGCACAATCCTATGCTGATTTTAACATATTCTTAGCAACTTAATATGGTGCCTGGAAAAAGTAAGTACTTAATAGATAATTACTGATTGATTGATTTTTTAAAATATGATTGATTTATATCTGGATTTTATTCTACTGTTTGGGTCAAAATGTACTCTCCAATATTTGTGGTTGCCACTGATATTAGAGAAAATTATTCCTGTCCATCAGCAGATGATCTAATATATGAATTATGATAGGAGATCTAATTGATCTCCAGGATCTGTTGGAATGCAAATGAATTACCAGAGTAATCACTTTAAGGACACTTGTTTAGTAAAAACAGTTGCTAAAAAATGTCAACACAGGGATATATAGCGTGCCAGAAATCATAATGACTAATTTAGAGGAAAAAAAAGTACATACGTGATATCAGGTCAAAAGACTTTTTATCTTCAGCATTGGGTTTCACCTGGCAAGTGAGTAGGTTCAGTTTTGCTGGTTGCCTGTTGGACTAGAAAAAAAGAAATACACGTTGTTTCCAAAGACCTCAAATATGTCTCATGAAATGGTGCTCACTGTCTGATTATCTGGTTTGTATCTCTCTCTAAGTAGAAAGAAGCTAGGCATTATTGTTGATACCTGTATTGTTGTGAATCATTTTGGGAAAGCCACATACTCTACTCTGTGAGCTTGCTTCCCTACAAATAGTGATTTGGTTAAGTCTTGTCATTTATCCCACACAAATTTCTTTAAGTAATTAAATGCCTGAATGAGTTCTCTATAAGTGAATGTAATTAATTTAGTGATAAAGCAGAATGGAAATGGGAATAATTCATGTCTGCTTTGAATTAAGACTGCATCAAAATAAGTTTTTATGTTTAAAACATTTGTTTTTATGACTCAGGAAAATCCTGGTTGAAATGCATTAAGATTGCATGAATTTGCTACATTCAACACAATATGCAAACTCATCAATCATAATAATTAGCAAACATTTAATCTTTTCTGTTAGCTCCTACTAATCATCAATTCAATTTGGACAGGAAATTCAAGTTATTTTAGAAAAACCAGAACAGAACAACGACTATCCTGAAATCAGTATTTATTGAATTCTTTTATCATATATCTTTGAATTACTGTAGAGAGAAAGAAAAAGGGGGAAAATAGAGGAAAAATTTAAAATGAATAGGAAAGATGCTATTTTATCACTAGGAATTTATTTCTTTGAAAAATTATGCAATTAAAAAAGTTGAAGCTTAGCTGTTAAAATAAGGAACTATGTTTTTGATAATGTAAAATGTTCAAATTATATTAAAATATTTTAACTCATATGGTTTGGCTCACTTCTTAGAGGTATAGATAGCTTTGTCCCTCTTCTGCTGCATAATTGCCATATTCTACATAGAAAAGACACTATGCATTGGCTGCATTCATACATGGGAAAACATTTAATTTTGCCTCAGTAAGAGGTCTGGAAAGAAATCAACCGCCACCTTTCAAAAAGCAGAATCTGCAATTTAGTCCTTCTGCCCATAAGTGGCATAAGTGTGTGATAGCCACCTAGTTTTTGACATGTAAAACATGTTAAAATGTTTGAAAAAAATGCTGGGTGCTAGAAATCAGCATATTTTCATATTTTTCTCTCATCAATTACACAACTCATTAAAACTCTTTATTAATCCAAGAAAACTTAAAGCTAACCGTCAGAACATGACCTATGGTGATAAAAAGAATGTTGTACGAGAAGTTAGAGGAACTTGGGTTAAAACACCGAGAAAACTACTTACTACTTACATGAACTTTGGCAAACTACTTAATTGCTTTGAGTCTCAGTTTTCCCATCTGTAAAAATGAGGTGACTGGACTAGATGACCTCAAAGGTCATCTTCCAGTTCTAAATTGCTGAACCTAAATGCCCAAGTATATTTTAGTGTCTCTGTCATTCATTTAAAAATCTTCCTCTGTAAACTCATTTAATTGTGATTTAGAAAAGCAGAAGTCGTTCCTTTTAGAAATTTTGTGCTTAACCTTTAGACTCATTCAATGTCAAAGAACCCCAGGAGGCTTCTCTCTTAGAAGCCAATTTTTCCTATTCTTTTTCTCAGCTCCAAATGGTCTATTCATATTATCTAGGGCATCTTGGCTAATCAGGCAAAGTCTTTAATTTGCTTTTTCAATCTTTTGGCTGCCTGAGTTTCTACAGCTTCCCAGACCCTATAAGAGAGAGGGAAAATGAAAGCAAATCTTGTCCCTGAAAGGACAGTACCAGGTCCTCCAACTTCCCCTTTCTTCTAACTTTTCTGTTCCTCCTCATCTTCACTCTCAAAGTCCTCTAAAAATTGCCCAGCTCTAAGACACTAGCATTTTTTGTGCAGAAAGAGACATGAGCTATCTGTGGTTGAATATTTTACAGAGCAATGCAGTGACAGAACCTCTCTAGCTATAACTAAATGCTAATATATTCACAATATTGAGTGAGTTAAAATTCATATGAACATGAACCTTTTTGTCCCAGCTCAAATTTACTGGTACACTTAATCCTTGATCTCTTGCTTGACCATTTGTCTTCTGGGTCAAGTTGATGTTGTATTTTCAATGTGTTTTTTCTATATCCTGGAATGCTTTTGACCCTTGGGTTTTATTGTTGTTCTTGAAATATCATGAACTTGGACTTTAAATAAATCACTTTTGGAAGGATAAATATTCACCAGTAATCACTTTTGAAGAGTTCTGATTTTGGTCTCAAGCTCTTTTCACCATGCTTTGTTCTAAAAATATAATGGTGGTGGGAGCAGCTAGGTAGCATAGTGGATATTATGCCAAGCCTGGAGTTGGGAGGACCTGGGTTCAAATTTGTCCTCAGATACTTACTAGCTATGTAACCTTGATAATTAACTTAACCCTGATTACCTAAAAAAAATTAACCCTGATTGCCTAAAAAAAAAACCCCAAAAAACCCTGGGCAATTAACCCTGATTACCTAAAAAAACCCAACAAACACACACACATATATACACATATATGCACATACATGCATGTGTCCATCTATCAAAAATTGTGGTGACTAACTCTCCATATGGATGTTTGAACTGGACTAACACTACAGAGAGTACATACAACATCTACAGGAGACTTCTGGCTAGATCTTCAGCTAGCAGTATCATGTGGAACAAGTCAGGCAATTTCCTCCTCAATTTCATTATTTGTAAAATGGGGATAATATTATCTACTCAGTCATTCTAGGATTCATGGCAATAGGTCAAACAAGGAAACAGACATGAATGTAACACAATTCTGTTACATCATATCACATATTATCTCCTTAAAGACTATTTAAGCACTAAAGCACTAGGCAAACAGTGAGACTTTAGGACAATGATTAAAGGCAATCTCCTGGTAGCATCACCGAGTAGGGTGCTGTGAATGACGACATCAGGCTATCCAAGCTGAGTGTGAGTGGAATGGCTGCTTTAAATGGTGCAAAGAAGAATGCTGTTTTGAAAACAAAGACAAAATTTCAAGCCAGCTAAAGCAGCTGCACACATTTTGGAAGGAGCAGCTTCATTTGAAAGACTGCAGTGAGGAAGGAGCTAGTCCTTCAGCAAACATTTTGGGTATATTTGGAATCTGAGGGCTGAAGACTCTAAAAGTTTCCATAGTAGTTAACAGACCCAGGTCCAGGTTTTAAATATGAAGAAATCAATGGTCACACGATATTCTTTTCCGGCAGCAACATCCTTGTATGTAAACAGGGATAACTCTAATTTCCAACTATGAATCATGATGATACCTGAGACCCTGTCAAATGCAGGAAGCAATCCGCTTTCATTCAGTTACTGGTGAGACCACAATTGGGAAAACACTATGTCCTGTCTGGGAAGCCACATTTTAATAGCAGTGTTGAAAACTGGAGGAGATCAAGATTCTTGGAATCTCAGAGTTGGAAGGGACCTTGGAGATGATTAAAGGGATGGAACTTAGGAATGCTGAAGACAGATTAAAGGAGTTATTTGGTCTAGAAAAAAAGAGAGTGGAGGGGCCACAATAATCAAGCCAGTAAAGAGTTACAAGAACACAGCCAAGCAGCTGTTTTCCATATGAGTAGAGCTGCAAAAATCAAAATTCCTTCAAATGGCAGTAGGAGATGTAGGTTGACATAAGAAGGCACTTCCTAAAGTTAAGGGCAACACCCATGAGGAAGAGGTTGCAGCTTTTGAGAAGAGGAAATTGAAATCTGTATGGCTCAGATCTTAAATATGCTAAACAATTCATGTCAGGGTTTTGGTTTAAACATGGAAGGCAGAGAGGTTTCAGGGGATAACCCTCCCACTTCTCTGAGCCTACCTTACTCCTACCTCCAACTCTCATGTTAGAGTACGGATTTTTAACTGAGGACCTACTAAGGACTCCTAAGGGTTTTGGAGTATGTGAAATTGGATGAGAAAAAAAATCTTTATTTTTATTAATCTCTAAATGAAATTGGCTATTTCTCTCAATTATGAAACGAGGCAAAAAAATCAGAGTATGATTAACATTATTTTTGACTTTGCAACTAATAGAAATCACCAATATTTTCATCTCTCATTATAGTTACTGCAGATATCTTGAAATACTGCTTATGCTCATTACTACTATAAAATTCTTACAGTTATTAGACATATTGTTAGACTCCATCTGATTATAGTCTTCTTTTATAAATTTTCCCAATGTGGCTGTTTTCCTTTGCAATTGTAATGCATTTAAGAACATGATCCTGAAGAGGAGGGATAGACACCCCCCCTCCAAAGGGATCTGTGACATCAAAAAAAGTCAGAATCTGAGTTAGAAGAACTTCAGAAACCATTTAGTCCACACTACATCTGAAAAGGAATCTCTTTCACATTATGATCACCAGATAAGTGCTCATCTAGTGCCAAACTTAAAAGTGCTCTATGGACTGGGAATAGGCAGTTAGGTGGCACAGTGGATACAATGCCAGGTCTGGAGTTGGGAAGACATCTTCTTGAACTCGAATCTGGCTTCAGACACTTACTAGCTGTGTGACCCTGGACAAGTCATTTAACCCTGTTTGCCTCAGTTTCCTAATCTGTCAAATGAGCTAGAAAAGAAAATAGTAAACCATTACTCCAGCAGCTTTGCCAAAAAACTCCAATTGGAGTCACAAAGAGTTAGACAGTGTTGAAAACAGCACAACAATGAAGGATTTGGAATACTGAGGCCACTCATTCTACTTTTAGACAGTATTAATGGTTAAGAAATTTTTTCTCTTACATTAAGCATAAATCTCCCTCTGTGAAACCTCTACCCATTGCTCCTAAGCTCTACCTACAGAAGCAGAAAAACAAGTAAGATAAGTTGAAGCCCTGTCTAACTCTAATGCTTTTATTTTAAATGTTTCTATTACCCTTAACAAAATTAAACACAATTCCAAAAAGAGATTATCAGGTCAATCTTCTCTTATCCGCCATTTTAGAAGGATGAAACAAAGTCTTTGCCTCTCATCTGAGAAAAGATTATTCAAAACACAATGGTTCAAAATTGACTAGAAAAAAGGACTCTCTAAAAACATGCTAAGTTATTCTGTGACTGACACACAACCTCAATAAGGATGGCGTATGATATTTATTCATTCAGAAGTTTGTCAAGTCCATTGAATTGAATTTAAAATTATCACTCCAACAATGAACTTCATTTGACTTGGCATACTGTCAACATGTAACTGCTTTTCTACCAAATAAGCTGTTACTTGAGATATGGGGGTACATACTGACACTTTGAGAGTTATTCTAGTCTACTGGAAAAAAAACACTGATCGGAGAGCTCAGAGACATGGGTCCTACTCCCAGCTCTGCTCCACTGATTATGTGTCTGGTCTTGGTAAGCTATTTTACTTTTCACTTCTGTGGATATCATCTCTAAGAATCGGGGCTTCAAAAACAGCAAAAGATTTGGAGTTAGAGGATTTTAGTTCAAATCCTAGCTCTCCTACAAACTATATGAACTAGGAAAGTGATATAGGATTTCTGCAATGCCATTTTTCTTATCTGTAGACTGAAAGGGTCAAACTAGATGATCTTTGAGGACTTTTCCAAGTCTGAATCTATGATTCTTTCTCTAAAAGATCTGGGACCTTTTTAGCTTTCTTATTATAGTGTGATTTTATAAATGACCAAAGCTTCCAAATATGGCTTTCAGAATAATGGGGTACATCAGAGGTGTCAAAGTTGTGGTCACATATTGACTTAGAAAACCACAAATTAACATTATCTATGTTGTACTGTGTTTTTACTAATTTTGTTAAATATTACTCAAGTATATTATAACCTGGTTCTGGGCACACTGGAGAGTTTTGTGGGCAGGGCCTAGAGTTTGATATCGCTGGAATATTAAACTACTTCCAACAAAATAAAATGTAGTGCAAGAAATGTCAGAGACTGCATTTGGATTTGTTGTTAAAAAATTCTCTTTTATAAAACACTGGGGGAGAAGAAGGCATTATGCTAGACAGATTCTTCTGGTTTATTGGAAACACTTTAATTATGCTATTAAGTTCTCTTTGTCCACTCTTCATAATGTAGAGAATATCTAATTTACATGAGAGGCTGCTTGGCATGGTGAAGCCTTTTAGCCAGGAAGATTTGGATTCAAGTTCTACCTCATGCTAATTATTTCATCTTGGGCAACTCATTTGCCCTCCATTAGGAATTATTTTACCTTTTACTGGTATCACCGTAACAATGTTTAGCAGTGTCTGACACATAGCAAGTACTTAGTAAATCTGGGTTCATTTGTTGAATTGAACTCTCAGAATCCCAGGAAAGGTTCTACAGCTTAAAATAAGAGTTGTAGAGTTTAATCAATAGAAAGAGTTTTTACACTGGGACTACTTACACTGATACAATCTATGCTGATGAAATCATGGGTCTGGAAACAATTAAAAAAAAAAACTCTTACCTCCCATCTTAGAATCAATACAATGTATTGGTTCTAAGGCAGAAGAGTGGTAACTAAGGGCTAGGCAGTGGGGGGTTAAGTGACTTGTCCAGAGTCTCAGAGCTAGGAAGTATCTGAAGTCAAATTTGAACCCAGAACCTCCGGTCTCTATGTCTGGCTCTCAATCCACTGAGTCACCTAGCTTCCCCCTGGACACAATTTAAAAAAAGAGAATTATGGTAATCCCTTCCACATTTCAACTTTCTCTATCACAGTTTCAATATACCTTGGATTGGCATAAGAAATTTAATGGGAATTTTTTTGAGAGTTTTACAGAAGCTGTAGATAATGTATGGAGTCCAGTGGATGACACAGAAAAAGTTTAGAAACTCAGAAATGTATAGTTAATTCAGAATTTACAATAAGATACTATAATATCTCATTAATACAAAAAGAAAAAAAAATCAGTTTTCTTCTCTAGTATAGAAGGCCAAAACATTTTTACTTGGATTTTCTAGATTTTTAGAATGTCATGCCTTTAATTTCCATGTTGTGGAGGGGATTACTGTACATGTTTGACTTCAATGAGCTCACTGAGAAGTTAAATGGCTTGCCCTGAATTACACACCTAGCATGTACCCAAGGTAGGACTTGAATTCTGATCCTGCTTAGCTGATGTGTCACAAAGGCAGGACTTGAATGCAGGTCTTCCTGAAGGCTGCCTCTTCATAGACATAACAAGCACTTACTAAATGCCAGTTGAATTAATGTTGAATTGTGTCTACTTTATTAGAGTGTAACTGGTTATTTTAAAATGTCAGCAGGAGGACAAACGTTTACACTGTGTTCAACATTAGGTTGTCATTTTATGTTACAACTTTTTGAAATGAAGATTTCATTTTATTCCCTCTGAAACTCTGAGGCTCATGCTTTTATGGAGGTTCTAAAAGACTACAAATGCTCAGCACGTTAGCTTTTTACTCATCATAAAGATGGGCCAGAGTCCTTTATCTTTTTGCAGAAAGAAAAAAATTTGGCCAAAGGCAAACATACATTTTGTGATTTCTGATTCCCCTTCCCCCCCATAGAGAGTCTTTGGGAATGTTCTAGCTAATGGAAGCAAGGAAGTTCTCTCCTTTATTCCTCAGCCATAAAGGTCTATCACCCAAAATAGAAACTCTCTTTTTGCTGATAAAAAGTTGTCAGAATGATGTAGATGTATCTTTCCAAACAAAATGAGTTAAGATTGATTAATGTTATTTGACTTGTAGAAAGAAGAAAAATACCACAGTTATGTCCTTAGCTTAGTTAACTTCACAGAAAATATTTTAGTTAGAAGTGTAACGCTGTTAATACAGGGATATATCACTGTTAGTAGAAAACAGCTGCTATTAGAATTATTTGTTCAGAAAAATTTCCCTCTCCCCTGAAAGAGTGTGTGTGTGTGTGTGAGAGAGAGAGAGAGAGCGAGAGAGACAGAAAAAGAGAGAGAGAGAGAGAGAGAGAGAGAGAGAGAGAGAGAGAGAGAGATTGATTTGATTTTGTTGGCCATTATTCAGGAAATAAAAAAAGACATCATTAGGTATATCCCGTAATAGTAGGAAGTGGGCAGAAATGAAATAATAAAACTGTATGACTAGTTTCTGGCTCCTGCACAATATTTCTAAAGATGCTTGCTAGCTCAATTCAACAACTTTTATTAAGTTTCTTTTGGGTAAAGGGTACTCTGCTGGATACTGGGAGACAGATAAAATACAATTCCTGCCCTTATAGAATTTTCAATCTATTAGGTGAATGTTGATGCATATAAAAATTGAAATGTTACACAAGAAGGGTATAAAAAGCATGCTATATTCAAGACAGAGGCGGAGAGACTATCATTAATAACTAGGGGAAAGCTCTCCCTGGAAAAGGTGGCATTTCAATCACACTTTAAATCAAAGATGCTTAACTTTCCTTGTGTCATATTCCCCTTTGGCAATCCAGTGAAGCTTTTTGAGGAACCCTTCTCAGGATAATGTTTTTAGATGCATAAAGTAAAATATGTTGAACTACAATAGAAGCTAATTATAATAGTTATAAAAATATTAAACCAAACAAGTCGATAAACTCCAGGTAAGGAAAGTCTACTTTAAAGGATGAGTAGGCTCAGACAGGAGGACCTGGGTTCAAACGTGGCCTCAGCCACTTCCTTGCTGTGTGACCTTGGCCAAGCCATTTAACCCCAGCTGCCTAACCTTGGAACTCATACTTAGCACTGATTCTAAGACACAAGGTAAGTGTTTTAAAATAAAACGGATGAGTAGAAATACAAAGGAAGTGGTTATCATGATGAGAGGTGAGCTGTGAAGTGGGCTTAGGTATTCAGGCACAGGCAAGCCTCGATGATAGGAGCAGTGAGGATATTATGTGTGTATATACATATATATACACACACACACATATATATATATACACATATATATACACATATATACATCTATCTATATCTATATCTATATCTATCTATATCATGAAGCATATGAGATCCGATCAAAATAGGCCCACCAGAAGAAATGGCAAAAACAATTTGATATTTCAATTCTAAGTTTTTTTGAAATAATTCTTCAGTATATTAAAAAAAAAACACCCAAAACGGAAAGTTCCTGACAAGGAAAGAGGTGTGGAATCATTTTAAAAATCTGATGAAGATGTTAGATTTTAATGTACCCTAGTACATGAAAATTTCAGGACAGCATGTAAAGACTTTCAGAAATCCCAATTTTTATTCAACTGTAGGGCTCATATCAGAGTTCACTTTATTCCCTTAATTGGAGCTCACATACAATAAAAATTCACTGATTCAGAATAATGGATTGGAAGATATTTGAATTTGATGAAAAGTAAATTACATAATACTTTTAAAGAAATGCATGAACAATGAGTCAGAACAAATTACTGAGTAAGTAGCGATGGACACTGACACAAGTTAATGAAGGACAGAACAGTATTATCACATTAATAATTTGTCATAATGACACTACGTCTTTTAGGTTTTATCCTCAATCTTTTCTGCTTACCTTATAATATTGTGTATTATTTAATTTCTGTGGCCTTATTATCTCCTTAACAATTTGAAATGGTATAATTCCTGGAGTTTGGAGGACCTGGGTTCAAATCTGGCCCCAGCTACTTCCCAGCTGAACAAGTCCCTTAACCCTAATTGCCTAGCCCTTATTGCTCTTCTCCCTTAGAATCAATCAGTATCAATTCTAAGACAGAAGGTAAGTTTTTTTCTTTTTTTTTTTAAATGGTATCATCCCTAGAACTTAGCATGGTGTTCTATATATAGCAGGTACTAAATAAAGTACAGTAATGAATATATTTAATAATAGTTTCCAGGCACATTTTGAACCCTGGTCTCTCTCTACCACAATCCACCTCTCTGCAAGGGACAGAGGGGATAAACTCAGAAAAAAGAAGACTGTGATTTAAATCCTACCTCTGACACATTAGCCACATGGCCATAGACATCTCAATCTGTCAAGGCCTTGCAACTGTCTAAAATCCTCAAAAGACAAGCTCCTTGAGGGCTGAGTCCACTTTAATTTTCTTTGCATCCTCATTCTACTTTTGGATAACTTTATTTAATTAGAAGCTTTCTTTACAGCAGGCTTAACTCTGCTACTCTTCAACTTGTCCAGTGCTCCTAGGTGTGTCCTCAGAAGCCAAAGCAAAAATCTTTTGATATCTGAAGACTTGATTCCTACCCAATGTCTCCTCTTCCCTTATCTAAACAATACAAACCAAGGCAATTTAATTCAACTAGTCAAATTAACCAGTATTTATTAAATGACTAATATGTACCAGGCACTGAGCTAAACACTGAGGATACAAACCAAACAAAATCCCCCACCAAAAACAAACCACCAGTCCTTGCTCTCAATCAGGCTATTAGGGAAACAAAATGCAAATGACTATGAGCAGACAAGTATGGACAGGATAAACTGGAGATTATGAACAACAGGAAGGCACTAGCAGCATTAAGAGGGATTGGGAAAGGTTTGCTGCAGAAACCCAGGTAGGATTTCAGCTCAGACCTGAAAAAAGCTAGAGAAACCTAGAGATGGAGATGAGGAAAGAAGAAAATTCCAGGTGTTAGGGTTAGCCCAAGAAAATGCTGAAGAGTCAGGAGATGGAGTGTCTTGTGAGAAGAATAGCAAGGTGGAGACAAGGATTTACCTAAGAGCTTCTGTGCCCTGGAATGTGTGGAGATCAATCCATTCCAATGTAGCAAAGTCTCCACAACTTTCTCTGAATTCTGGTCACCCTCTTTAAATGAAATCCAGCTTGTTTATGTCCTTCTTAAAACTTGGAATCTCAAATGAAACACAGTCAGTCCTTCAGATGTTGTCTAATTAAGGTCATGGAAAAGTGGAACTATAATGTCTCAGGTCTGGGACACTGTCTCCCTATGTAGCCTAAGAAAGAATTATCTTTTCTTTTTGGCTGACAGTTCATACTACTGACTCACATTGAATATGCAGTCCATTTAAAATTGTAGAATTTTTCCATAGGAATGTTTAACCATCTCTCTCCCATTCCCCCCATTCCAACCTTTGCTCATGCAACTTTTATTTGAATCCAGGCCTAAAATTGTGTGTTTACTATTATTAAATTTCTTATCATATTTTTATTGGCAAACTACTATGTAAGCCAATTGGGTCAGCCTCTAATGCCCAAGTTAAGAACGGTTTTATATTTTAAAATAAACATTTTTTGGATTTAAAACTATTTTAAAAAAATCTTAGTTCACAGGTTCTACAAAAAGTTGGGCTGGATTTGGCCCTGAGCTATATTCTGGCAACTTATTTCCCCCCCGTTGAGATCTTCTGAATTTTGATTCTACACTCATTGTGTTGGTTAAGCCTCCTAGTTTCATGTCATCTGAGGATCTGACAATGATGATTCATTTGCCTTCTTTAATATTATTTATGGGCAGTTGGATGGCACTGTGGATAGAGTTTATGGCCTGGAGTCAGAAAGACTCATCCTTTCTAAATTTGAATATGGCCCCAGACACTTAATAGCTCTGTGGCCCTGGGCAAATTGCTTAGCCCTGTTGGCCTCAGTTTCCTCATTTACAAAATGAGCCGGAGAAGGAAATGGCAAACCATTCCAGTATCTTTGCCAAGGATGTCCCAAATGAGGTCACAAAGAGTCAGACATGACTGAACAACAGTTTATCATTAATAAAAGTGTTCAAGCAGATCTCTGAGGTATCTCATTCTGCCAAGCTTACAGACTCATCATTTCAATTCAATTCAATTGACATTTCTTAGGTATGGTTGTAGGGAAAATGTAGGCTTTACCTTAGTTAGTATAGAGTAGACTTTGCTGGGTAAAGCTGGCAGAAGCTAAAGATTCCAAACCTGGAATGCTGAGAGAGAAGACTTATACAGAGACTCTGAAATGACAGTTTGCTTTTGGAGTTGGATTTTAGCGACTGGAGAGCCTGTGGAGTTGTGGTATCACTGTGCCTTGGGAAGTATCTGCAAGATCTTCTAGTAAGTCCAGGAAGTTTCAGGTTGAGATAGGAGTTTTATCTTGTATGGTGGACATACAGATATATCCATCTCCCTGACTTCCTCAGTGGATTTATCTTGCTTTTTTTACCTGTGTTCCTGGGACAAGCTGATACATCTGGACAATAGCCAAAGGACAGCTTAGTGAGATACCCTTTCTCCCTTTACCAGCCAGCCATTGCCCCAGGCTGTCTGCTATAGGTTTAGTAACAGAGTAGTCATATCCATCCCTCCTGTCCCTGCTTTGCCAATAGTCTTTAGAGACTGTTATTCCCTCTTACCTTCACTCCCTGTCCCTGATCAGTTATTAAACCCTTTTTACAAAAGCTTCCTTGGTCTTACTCCTTTCCCAGATTCTTGGTTCACACATTATACCCACTGTGTTACTTTCCCTGGTTGTTATTGGTTTTATTCTGTTATATGTTAACCCCAGCTAATTGGTTTTACTTGTAGTTATTCTGTTACTCTGTCAGTTCCCTATAGTCAGTTGAAACATCTAACTGACTACCTTCTTTCCCCACTGTAGTGAGGGACTCATTTTAACCCCTTTACTACACTTGTTTAGCATCCCCCTTATTACAGCACCTACTATTGTGAGGCACTGTGCTACGTATAAAGGACTCATGAAAAAGAAAGAGCCTTCTTTTAAAGAGCTTACAGTCTTAACGGGGATGGGATGAGGGGAGTGAACAATACACAAAAGGAAGCTGGAAAGGGAAAAGGAAAATACCAAGTACAAGGAAATGAGTTCCACAAAATGAAATTCAAGCAGTGATGCTGATGGAGAGTTACCAGGGAAAGTTGTGAGTTCTCTGTAAAGGAAGCATTTGAAAGGAATTTATTGTTCAACCCATTAGAACTAATTAGAGGAGAGAGGCAAGTGTAGAAGTAGAGAAAGTATTGAGTATTAAAAATTGAGTCAATGTGCATATTAATGAGATTTCTGGTGACCAGTTTATCCTGGGAGAAGCATAATGTTCCTTGAAGTCAGAACCAAGTAAAGCTACTGATGGGAAATGCCTGATCTTTATATATGGTCAAACAGAGATCTGAATCCATCTAATATTATCATCTAGTTCACATCCCTTCATTTTATTCTCTAAGTAAGTAAAGGCCAAGATACAGAGAGATCACACATATGATGCTTCCCACGTAAAAAAGCAGAAATCAATTACAGAACACCCAGAACAATTAGATCAAGAAAATGAACATGAAACACATAGAAAATAATGAAGATAAAAGTAACTACTATACAATTGGTAGCATAACACAATCACAACAGTTCCAGTACACAAGGAGAGACTGCAACTGATAAGATGTGTAGACAATAGACAAAAATCAGACAGCTGACAGAGAAGAGAAAAAGATCCAGAAGAAAAGATTAACTAAAGCTGCAAATTACCAACAGGACCTTTACAAAGGAAATGGACATTAAAGAACTATGAACTTTATCATAAACATTGCAAGAAGAGGACAAAAGGAAAGGGCTCCCTAAGACTGGTGTGGTGTTAACACAAAACACAAATTAACTTCACACTATAGGGCTTCTATATACAGTATACAAAGTAGAAGACAGAAGAGATATCTACAGTCAACTTGGGAAAGGAAAATGGTCTACTATTCACATTGGTGAGTATTTTGCATGCATAGTACATAATGAGTCACAAAATACAGCACAAAACTGATATCTAATCAAGACCTCATGTAATAAATGATGGTCTGAAGATAATATCAATGAAAATGTATATAATGTATATATGTATATAGGGTTGTAAATATTTTGCTAGTCCCATGAAGGTTTTAGCCAAATATGAAGGTTGCAAGGCTTTCTTATCTGGCTAATGCAGGACTGCATATTTGTACAAAGGGTATTAAACTACATAATGTAAATCTTATAAATAATTATAACATAGGTTCATAATGTAGCATAGGATTAAATTAGTTACCATAGCCTTGTAAATAGATTAACATACTAACAACATAGGATTAATCAGCATAAATGCAGGGAAACATAGATAGGATTTAGGGAAGTTTAAGTCCTAGTTAGGTAGCATAGGGAAAGAATAGAATAAGTTAGAATATTGCATTTGGAAACTTAAATAAATATACTAACATAGACAAAATAGTTGTACAAGTATAAATGCATTAACATTGTTTAAAATCATAGGGAGTTTAAATAACTTAGAAACAGTTAATACTAATAAGACAGTTCTATAGAAGTAAATTGTAGACTTAAGAATTGTTCAGAGAGAATGGTTGTGTTACAAAATTGTTTTACATTGCAACATTTAAAAAAACTTGGAAACTCTATCACTTACCCCAAAATTTCCTAAACCTGTCTTGGCTTAGACATAGAACGTAGCTAGACATATCAAGTAAGGAAGCAATTTTATTGTTTTTTGGGGGAAGGGAATATAAGATAGGGATAGGAATACTTACAAATTACTGGGATACTATAAGATGGAGGCAAGGAATGGAATTTTTGGAGGGAAGATGGAATCCTGGAAGAGGAGACCAAATGACAGTTGGAAGAGTAGGGACTTCTGAGAAGGTTTGACCTAAGAAGGGGTCTTTGGGGTTAAGAGCTCATGGAGGGGAGACGTAGGTAATAAGCTCTGTGCAATCTGAAGACATCTTTGAGGTTCCTAACCTATAAAGTAGACCTACTACCAATGATTCATTGACGTCTTGATAACTCCTGAGTTCAAGACGTGCCATTCTGTGTTTAGGGATTCTGGACTCCTTTGGGAGCAGTTCCCCAAACCTTTCATTCCTAGAACCTTGCCAAACAGTGTTCTTCATCTAAGATAACAAACTGAATTGATATATGGGCAATAGGATTTTTGGGGAAGGGCAAGTGAAGCTCTGGGTTAAGACAGATTTGGTCTCCTCAGGGTGAAGGACATGAAAAGGGAAAATCTTTAGGGTCTCCTGCACCACTATCCTCCACCATATTCCTGCACCCACAGCCACACCTTTGTTATCCTCATTAAAACCCTAAAAGTTAGACGGCATTCTTGAGTACTTGGGAGACAATGAGGGAGGAAAAAAACCACATCTTGGTCTGGCAGACTCCATCTCTGAGCCTACAAGATAGCTGTCATAGGGAGAGGTTTATGTGAACCCTGATCTTATATAAGACTGGATTGGGACATTGCCTTTCTCCTCTTAGAGATAAGCATTCCCTTCAACTTTGGAGGGTGGAACAACTCTTCTGGGTTCCCCAATTTCCAAGGGGAACCCCCATAAAGTCTCACAATGTTAGGGGTTAACAGTGAGTGAGGAGGGGAATGCTATACAGACTCCACCTTGTTCCCTTGCTATTATAGCCCCCTCCTCATTAGCATCCCCTAAATACAATTCACAAGGAGAGTATGAGAATATTCTCTTTTTAAGCAATAATTTAACAAAAATTCATTTGCATTATGAAAAAATAGAAGTTTTTCTATTTTTCTATTTATTACAAGAGGACTATTAGGCTCATGATTTATAGGTCAGATTTGAAAGAAAATCAAACAAAAACTCCATAGTCAACTCAAACAAATTCTTACAAAGGCCACAAGGATATTCCACTTGGAACTGCTCAATTCCTAGAAAACGTGCTGTTTATTTAAATGCCCTAATAATCTTATCTGTAGCACTAAAATGGTATTTCTTCTGCCTGTAACTTGTCAAAGTTAAAAAAAAAAAGATTTAATAAGACCTCTTCTAAACTAGAGGCTGCAGCCTGCATTTGATTTATAAAAGTCAACTGTGGTCACATGTAAAACAGAAGGGGGTAAGTTTTGGGTTTTCTGGCAGAAGAGTAGCAGGGAGAGGAGCTGATAAGGTACAGTAAATGGCCCTGTCTGAAATTGGAAGACAGGAACTAGAAAGATGGTTTATTGTTTATTTGGAGGGCTATTAAAGAAAATGATTGGATTATTTAAGATTCCTGCCTAAATGAAAGCTGATATAACTCAGCTTTCTTGCACTAATACATGTATTTTTGTCTGCGTATTTTATCTAGATTGTAAACTGAGAGGAGAAAACAATTCTTTTTTGTAGGGCAGCCACCAGGATGGTCCCTGGAATGAAGCCACAGGGATTCTCTTAAGAGCAAACTCACTCACCTTAGCATGTGGGTTAAAGGAAACCAAAACTAAACCAAAGGATGGTATCTAATATTTCCTCTTAGGTTTAATTAGTTTGTCATACATCACATTTGTGCTTTCAGAATTCCTTTTTCCATTTCTCCTTTGACTTATTTTTTTGTTTACTTTCTTTAATCTCATTTAACTAATCAGATATCAAATCTTGTTTATTTTACCACAGTTCTTTATCAGTCACCTTTTTTCCCCTCACAAAGCCATTACCCTGTGGCGGGCATTTGGTAGGCACTGAATAAAATGTTTGTTCACTGACTGACTCCATTTTAGGATCTTATCACCTCTTACTTAGGCTGTCATGATAGCTTCCTAATTGCTTCCCCTGACTCATGTTTCTTCCCTCTCAAATCTCTACTCCATGTGGCTACAAAAATGATTTTCATAAAGTACAAATATAGTGTTTAATAGACACAGAGATTTCCTATTACTTCTAGGATCAAATTCAAATTGATCATAGATCAATTCTAGTTTTACAATTGACTTAAAACTATCTTTTTAGGATTATTATACAAAACTCCCTTTATATGCTAAAATACAGTTAAACTGACCTAAATGTCTTTGCACAGGGTTTCCCCTTTGCCTGGAATGTCTTCTCGCACCTCCATCTTTTAGAATCTCTAGTTTTTTTTCAAAATTCAGATGAAACTCTACCTCCTACATGAGGCCTCTCCAGATGCCCCCATCAATTTATTAAAATTTAATGCTTATTTTGAGCATTCACTAAAAAAAATAGTTCCAAATTTTCTCTCTCTCCATTCAGCCCCTCTTTCTACCCACTGAAGAGGCAAGCAGTGATATTACATTATCCATGCTGTGAAAAAAAAGCAAGAAAAATAAAGGGAAAAAACTTTACTTCAATTTACTTTCAATTCATTCATTCTTTCTCTGGAATAGATAGCATTTTTCATCATGAGTCCTTTGTAAAAATCTTGGATCACCAAATTGATCAGAGTGGTTAAATCTTTCACTGTTGATTATTGTTACAATATTGGTGTTACTGTTTATGATGGTCTGGTTTTTTCTTACTTCACTTTGCATCAATTCATACAGGTCTTTCAGGTTTTTCTGAAACCATTCCCCTCATTATTTCTCATAGCACAATAAGAAACTATCAACAACTTGTTCAGCCATTCCCCGGCTGATGAGCATCCCCTCAATTTCTAATTCTTTGCCACCACAAAAAAAGCTAATTCATTTTTAAAATATATCAGTCTTCTTTTGATTTAAAAAAATCTTTCTCTCTCTACAACTTTCCTTGGCAGCCAAATGTGATATTCTGGGTTCTACTTGCATGGAAAGACAAAAAAAACTTGCATTCAAATCCAAGAATACTTTAGAGATAAGAAATCCCAGATTTGGAATGAAAGACCTTGGGTTCGAATTTTAGCTCTGCTATTTATTACCTGGGTGACTTGGAGCATTAAGTCACTTTTCCTTTTTAGGCCTTGGTGTCTAGATTTGTTGCATATACTTGTTCCCCTCTCACACATCAATCCTTTGTGATTTCCTCCTCTAACACTTCCTTCTGTCCTTTCCCTTACTTTCTACTGAATAATAACTCTAAGACAGAAGGGCAAGATCTAAGTAAACAGAGTCAAGTGACTTGTTCAGGGTTATACAGCTAGGAAGTATCTGAACCCAGGTCCTTCCAACTCTAGGCTTGGTGCTCTATCCACTGTACCACCTTGCTGCACCCCAACACTTGTTAATTCCAGTGCTTTCTGTCTATTAATTATTTCCTATTTTTCCTCTATACAGTTTGCTTTGTATATATTTGTTGGCATGTTTTATCCTGCATTAGGTTGTAAACTCTTAGTGAAAAGTCTATTTTTTGCTTCTTTTGCTAATGCTTGGCACATAGTAGGTGCTTAAGAAAAGCATTTATTGACTGGCTGATTGATTGCTCTGACTTCCATCTTTATCACTGATTGATCTGACTTCAGGCTTTATCGCTCACTGAATCTGCTTTCTCTGAAGTTCTCAATGATCTCTTAATTACTAATTCTAATAGCCTTCTCTCCTCCTTGTTAACCTTTCTGCAAATCCTCTTTCCTGCCTCTATCCTCTTTGGTCTTTTGTGACTGCTCTGTCTTGTTCTCCTCTTAGCTGTCTAAAGGCTCTTTCTTAGTCTTATCTGCTAGATCAGTGATGGGTAAACTGTGGCCCCCTGAAAAGTTCTATCCTGAGGAGGGGGATATAGCAAGGGAACAAGGTGGAGTCTGTGTAGCAATCCCCTCCTCACTCACTGTTCATATTCTGGAAAATCAGGCAGGTTGTGAATTATTCCTAATCTGATGAATACAATGAGTAGGACGTACAATGAAATCTATCTTGTTTGTTTGTATTCATATTTATGTCTGCAGGGCTTAGTAAAGTGTCTGGCATAATAATAAATATTCTATTTCTATATTTTCTAACCTCATCAGCTTCCATGGTTTTAGTTTATAAGAAGATGACCCATGCTTTTATACATCCAGCTCTAACCACTTAGCTGAGTTCTAGCCCTGCATTACTTGGTGAGTTCCTCTCATGCAAGGAATGTTCTACCTCCTTACTTCTTAGAATCTGTGGCTTCCTTCAAGACTTAGCTCAAATGAAACTCTCTGTAAAAGACCTTTCCCTGTCCCTTCTGCTGCTAGTACCTTCCTTTCTGGTACCTTTTATCCACATTAGGTTATTGCATGTACCTGTTTATCAACATGATGCCTTCTTTACTAGAAGTAAGACCCCTGAGGGCAGGTACTATTTTCATTTTTTTGAGGGGGAGGTACCACAGTGCTAGGTATATAGTATGTGCTTAACAAATGGTTTTCCATTGCTAGGGTCTTAGAATGCTTTTTAGTGGGTAAAATTTAGGTTTTTAAGAAAGCATTTAAATTAACAAAATTCTAAGATGGAGGATCGACACCCCCTGGGGGAAAATAAAACATTATTTCCATCAGAAGGATGGATTATTGTTCATAAAGGAGCAAAAAATATGAACCATCAGGCAAAAGAGACCTCTTGGTACTTGAATTGTATAAATCACAGATGAGAACATTATTTAAACTATTAAACAACAATGGTTATTGATTTTCAGTCCAGGAAATGTGAGTTTTCTCCAACCCTCATAGCTTCTAACACTTTTGAGTTGGCTCTTAAAGTGAACTCCGATATTTAGACAATAATATTAATATTTGTTCTGAAACATTAATGCCATCAATAGTTTTTCTTTACACCAATGCTTCATTGTATTTTTTGAAGAACAAGTACAAACTCTGGCAAATCTTGTCAAGCTAGAAAGAATGGAAGGGAATGAGTATTTTTAAGCACCTGCTAAGTGCTGGGCACGATCCAGGCACACAGTAGGTACTTAATGATTATTGATTGTTCTACAAATATTATCTCATTGGATGCTCAGAGCCAACTTGGCCGACAGGTGATAACATCATCCCTATTTTACAGATGAAGAAACTGAGGTTAACAGAGATTAAATTCTATACCCAGGGATACATAGTTAATGTCTTGGGCCAAATTTGAACTTGGGTTGTTCTGACACAAAGTCCTATGCACTGAATCCTTTATTTGCCTCTGAAAAACTATGAATAGAGGTCATAGGACGGACTCTAAGTCTATTGGAATTCAGAGGCTCAACAACAAAAGGGCAGTTCCCAGCTATGGCTACTCTTGAAATCTGACTAATGAGGTGTGAAGAGGTTCTGATTTGTACAGGAGATGGTAGTGGTCATACTGATGATAACATAGTCCTACTGTATAAGAGGATAACAGCAGATGCCACCTCATTCAGAAGACACATTTTATAGATCAGAGGCTACAAGGGAAAAGACTTGTCTCAAGTTTTACAGTTAGTTAAGTCCTAGAACTAGAATGTGAAACCAAAATTTCTGAAGAATCACTTCTAGTGATCTCTGCATTCTTTCCTATTTGTTTTGATGGTGACTCTCATCTGATTACCTCAAAACTTTGCCGGGAGCTTCCTACGATCCCAGATGGGAGGGAGTCAAACTTCCTCAGTATATAGTTTATGAGGAAACTATATTATGGGGTAGGGGAAAAAGGCAGGAAATAGGACTCAGGTGACCTGTTTTAAATTCTCAATTCTGCCAGTTGTTGGCTGAATTGCTAAGTTTTAATTAAGACGTAGGTTTATTTGTTTTGACAAAGGCATAATAAAATCTCCTGGAGAATTATGAGATTCCCATTGGATTTGACCATATAGTGGCAAAATGTCTACCTAAATCAACCAATAAGTGTTTATTGAGTAGTTATCCTTTATTGGACATAGTTAATTGGTGCCAAAATCAATTAATGAATTAAGTTAACTATCATCAAGCACTTTGTATAAGGCACAAAAATGAAGCAGTTGCTGCCCTCAAGGAGCTTACATTCTACCCTACCCAACCAATTTTAGTACTCAAGTTTAGCAACAAAATGTTTTTAAGGGTAGAACATGCAGAGGTGTGCCCAAGAGTGACTTGGGAAGATTATATGAAAGCACAAACTTGACTTGAAAACACATAACATGAAACATAAATTTCTTCAAAGACTGAAGGAAATAATGCAAACTTTCCTAACATAAACTGATTCCAAATTCATTTATATCCAAGCAACTTGAAACAGATGGCAATTTGCCAAGAGGCAAGCCCAGGGCTTGATGTAAGGAAAAACTTCTTAATAAAAAGAGAATGGATTCCCTCTGTAAGTAGTAGGATCCACCTTGTTGAAAGTCTTTGAGTCAAGACTAGATAGCCACATGGTAGGTATGTTGAAGTGAAAACTCTTTTCTAGGTATGGGTTAAGGGAGATGGCCATTATGGTCCCTTTGAACTCTAAAAATACTGTACTTTTATGAAACAGCACTCATGACTTAGTACCTTGAAAAGGAACTCCACTGGGAAATTCAATTAAAAAGTATAAGGAATTCCCAAGTACTAAAGAGGCCCCATGTCATGGCCCAAGGTTCTCTGAAATAGAAATAGATTTGCATTTTTTTAAAGGAGATAATTGAAATTCAGTTTCTTTCAGGAAACCAGTCCCCTTAATTTCCACTAAGACTCATAGTAATCACAGGAGAGCTTAGAAAGTCAAGAAAAGTCAGCTGACTGTCTGTTGAGACCATACTTTAGGGAACAGTGATGTGATTAAATATGATTTAGTTAATAGCAAAAGCAGGCTGTCCTGCTAATTAAAAGATAGCTTGTGTTCTAGGCACCAGGCTGCTAGTATTCCTGGTACTTCTAAAAGAACAAGAATATACAGGAGAATTAAATAGATTCAGAAGAACTTTCCCATACGTTCTCTTTAGTGGATAACAGTAGTAGATAGCCAATTAAACCCTGAACAAGATTCTGATGGTGCCCCATGGTTAAGAGATTCTTGCATGCCCCATGTCACAAGTTGAGATTCTGTTCTTTATTATTTCTAAGTACATTTGAAGTGCATAAAAACAAACTGCATTGATTATACAAATGTTTGCATGTTCTAACTAAGAAGATGGCTGATTTCATTCGCTTTAATTCAGCTGAAATGAGAGCCATCTCCAAGTATATGAAGGGCTGTCATCTCTAACAAATCTTAGACATTTGTGTCTGGCCCTAAAGGACAAAAGTAGGAACAACAGACAGAAGTGGTTTAGAGACAAATTGGTCTTGATAACAAGAAAGTCTTTATAATAATCAGAGCTCTCCAAAGGTAGTAGGATGGTCTGTGTGAGTGGTAACGGGTGCTTCCTCACTAGAGGTCTTTAAGGAAGGGCAGGATATAATAACAAGCATTTTATATAATGCTTTATGGTTTGCAAAATACTTTATAAATATCTCATCTGATCCTCACAAAAACTCTGGGGGGGGGTAGGTGCTATTATTAATACATTCTACATATGAAGAAACAGAGGCAGAGAGAGGTTAAGTGACTTGCCCAGCATCATAGAATGAATAAGTTTCTGAGGTCATATTTGAACTTGGGGCTTTCTGACTCCAGGCCCTACTCTATTTACCAAGCCACCTAGTTAAGAACGTTTTAAATAGGTTTTTTTTTTCAAGAATTCTTCACACATGTATGTGGTACTATGTTGGTGCTGGGGAAATTAAAAGAGACTCCATCTTTAAGAAAATTATAATCCCCTGGGGTAGGCTATAACTTGCATATAAAAAAGGATGATATAAAAATGGTAGCCAGGTGGCACAGTAGAGAGAGTGCCAGGTCTAGAGTGAGAAAGATTCATTTCCTGAGTTTAAATCCAACTTAGAAATTTACTAGCTATGGGTCCCTGGGCAAGACTCTTAACCCTGTTTGCCTCAGTTTCCTCATCTGCAAAATTAGCTGGAAGGAGAAGGAAATGGTAAACCACTTTAGTATCTTTAACAAGAAGACAATGAAAATAATAATAAAGATGATGTGTTAGGGCAAAGGGGAGATTCAGAAAAAGTGCTCTGGGAAAGGCTGTGGTGAGAAAAATAAGATTTAGGAGCATAAAAAATTATGCAATACTGCAAAAGGCTAACTGAAGCATAGCATTTTATTCTCAACGACAGGAAAAATTTTTTCTCTAGCAAAAAGGAAATTAGTATGGTCATATGAAAATTCCTAAGTAAAAGCATCTTGAAATCTACTTCTGAAGGTTATTCCTTGGGTATACTGAGCTTCAAAAAACAGCCTCAAGTAGAAAATTCTTAAGAGTGATGAGCAGCAATGGGGACTTTTATGGGGAATTTCCACCTCAAATGCTCTCTAGATCTGATCTGAGAAATCTAATAAAATCTGACAGCATCACACAATATATATGCTTCAAGAAAGGACTGAAGACCAGGATGCTCCGGGCAGTAGGTTAACTGCAAGAAAATAAGAGAATCTCTAGAAAAGGAAGAAGGAAAAAGTTGCCTCAGTGTCTTCTAAAAGGAAAATCTGCCTCCAGCCAATTTTGCATTAACAAATGCCTTTATAAGCAGAAGATTTATTTAAGAAGCAGCTGCAGCTCTGTCCACAGCTGCAAAAGTAAGAAGAGACTAAGGCAGAATATTAAATTTGAAAGACAAAATTATAGCCCCAAAAAGAGGGGTGGGAGGAGAGAAAGAGTTCTATAATCATTCTAAGTTACTATTCTGACTATGGTATTCTCACTCTGCCTTATAATATCATGATTGACAACATTACTCATGGAATCAACAACTCTCAAAACATAACAGATCTAACTGCTGAGCTTTAAAAGGGCTAAAGGCTTTGGGAATCCCCCAGAGAATAATATCTAACATTTGTATAGTTCTTAATGTATCAGGCACTGGGGTAAGTGCTTTATAATTATTATCTCATTTGATCCTCACAATGCTGGGAGGTAGGTGGCCCTCTATCCACTGTGTACTTGAAAGGCTGTCCTGCTGAAGAGGTATTAACCCCACAGGGTTAAAGTAGGAGCAATGAATAAAAAAAACTGTTGTGGTTTGGCCACTTTCAATCATGTCCAATTCTTTGAGACTCCATTTGGGGTTTTCTTAGCAAAGATACACAAGGTTGCCAATTCCTTCTCCAGTTCATTTTACAGATGAAGAAACTGAGACAAACAGGGTTAAATGACTTGCCAAGGATCACATAGCTAGTGTCTAAAAAATGGAAAATGGTAAATTTGGGTTTGTCATGAGGAAAGCTTTTGTAATAAGGAGACCTGATAATTCTGGAAAGTGCTGCCTTAGGATATGGTGAGTTCCCACTCATTGGAGGTCTTCAGGTACTAGGTGGATGACTACTTATATGATAGAGGATTTTCTTTCAGTTTTGGCCTAGAATAGATGGAATCTGAGTTCTCTCTCAACTCTGAAACCATGCAATTTTTGAAATTTAAGATGGTGAAGCATAAATATTGATATTTACATGAAGATAGCCAATATAAGAAATGCCCCCTCAAACTAATACTTTTTCAGTAAGTATTTTTCACAACTCCAGGATAGTAGTTCTAGACATAAGGCACCCACATATCTTCTTTGAAATGTCAGCTTACTAAAAGTTGGCATATTAATTTAGGTGGTTATCATTTTACTCTGCAAATGTGGATAAGACTTAGGTAAGGTATGGTTGGAGTCTTCAAGTATTCAAAAGGGCTACTGTTGTAGGAAGCAGATTTTGGCATAATTTATATAAGATCTGTTCCCAAAAAGAATCTTTGGAGACAGTAAGCTCCTTGGCACTGTGACAGTGCTCAAGCAGGTTCTGGATCACAATTATTTGGGAGTATTATACTAAAGAAAGATCAAAAAGGAGTGGTACTAGATATTTACTTTTCAGGCAATCTTTCAGTTCTAAGAATGGTTCAAGTTATAAGTAACTTATAATAGCTTAACTTTATGATTATCTCACTATTTTATAATTGTCATCTCAATAGAAAATGTCATTTTCTATATTCAAGTCTAGAAACTGATGAAGTTAAGCAACATAGGCTAAAAGTTTAAAGGGACATAAAATCTTTGGAATTAGCTCAACTTTCTCATTTGGTCAACTATCAAAGAGCACTCAAGGTATATTTCCTTATTTCAGTGTATAACTATTTTTCCTTATTTCAGCGTATAACTATATTTCCTTATTTCAGTGTATAACTATTTTACTTATTAATGTGTTGTTCTTTAAATACAAAGAGGTAGGTTGTTCTTGTACCTTACTTTCCATAGGACATACATTTTGAATGTTTTCTACCCCATTAGTGTTGGGTAGATCCCCCCACTTCTTCAGGGTTATTACTATATTTGAGAAGAGAGGGTAGATTAGGCTCGTAGCATAGTTTTTATTTAATTCAATTGCTAGTACAAGGGGAGTTCAAACTTGTGACCTTTGTCTCACTCTTATTTGCCCTCTGTTTTTGAAGAAGATCAGTGACATGAAAGTGACTTGACTTGCACTTTACTTTGGGCTAACCAATCCACACATTGTTCTACTTTGTGTTTCAGTTGCCAGGATTAGTGCTGCCTAACAGAACTAACCCAAGGTACAGTGGTCTTACTCAGGGAATAGCAGATTCTCCCTCACTAGGGGTCTTCAAGCAGAGGATGGATGGTCATTCAATCACCTGTCAGGTATTTTTTTAGTAAGGATTTTCTTTCAGATAAAGGCAAGACTAGGGAGTCCCTGAGGTTCCTCTTCAACCTGAAAATTCAGTGATTCTTTCATGTAGTAAAATTATAAAAAAGAGAAACATTTAAGTGGGAAAATATCTTTGTAGCAAGTTTTTCTGATAGAAATCTCATTTCTAATGCATTTAAGGAACTGATTCAAAGTCATTAGTCTAAAAGCACTCCTGAACTGAATAGTCAAAAGATACAAACTATAAGTATTGAAAGGAAGAAATCTAAGCTACCAGCAAAAATATGGGAAAATGCACCATATCAATTTAGAGAAAATAAATATTTAAGCAATTTGAAGCTTCACATCATACCCAGAGGACTGGCCAAGATGACCAAAAAAAAAAGAGAGAAAATGAAAATAACACATGTTGGAGGGGCTGGGAGAAAAGAGGCGTGTACACTACTGCATTGTTGGTGGAGCTGTGAATTGATTCAGACATTATGGAAAAATTCTAGAACTATGTCCAAAACATTACTAAACTATGTATATCCTTTGACCCAATTTATATCACTACAAGGTCCCTACCTCAAAAGAAATCAAAGAAGGAAGAAAAAGACCTGTGAGGACAAAAAGTATTTATATTAGCTGTCTTTTTGGAAAATTAAAAACTACTGGGGAATGGTTAAACAAATTGTGATATATGAATGTAATCAAATACTATTGTGCCATAAGAAATGGCAAAATGGACAGTTTCAGAGGAAACTGGGAATACCCCTATGATATAATGTAAAGTCAACTGAATAGAAATAGAAGAGTGACGTTTATAGGATAACAACATAAAATAGGAAAAAATAACAGTAAGATTTTAGAATTCTAATATGATAATGATAAGTAATAATAAGCTTTGTAACCAAAAGATAAAAGATGAAACTTTCTTCACCTCCTGCCAGAGGTGATTGACTTCAAATGCAAAGAGATAAACATTTCTAGACCCAGGCAATATGAGCATTTGTTTTGCTAAACTATTCATGTAATATATCGAGGACTTTGTTTTATTTTTTTTAATATGCTTATTAATTGGTGTGTGGTAGGATAAATGGGAGGGACCAATTAACAAAAGAAAAAATATTTTTCTTTATACCACTGGGTTATTTACATAGAATTATAAAATCTCAGTTGCAAGAGACTTCAGAACTGATTTACTTCAGTCTACATCTGATATTAATGCCTTGTACACACTAGGAACTTAATATTAAACTGAATCTCTTCTATCATGTTCTTGACAAATGGTTATCATTTCTGCTTGAATACTTCTCACAGCAGAAAAGGCAGTTAATTCCACTTTCACAGTGTTCTAGAAATTAGGAAATTCTTGCTCATGCTGAAATGGTTTCTCTAAAATTTCTACCCCTTGGTCCTACTTAACTTTATACCTGGTTCAATGTATGACACCCCTTCTCTGGCAACTTTTCTTCCTTTGCCCCTGGAGCCTTCTAATAATGGTCTCCTCTAGCATTTCATTAATTGGGACCTCTGAGGAAGTAGCCATGGCAGTCATGCTCAGTTTTAACCTGGTACAACCCATAATCTCCCAAACTATTTCCCACTTTGCCCTAGTGCAGGCACCTTTCCAAACTTCCTTCCCTGATTTTCCATTCTTTTATGTTTTGTCTTCTTCCATTACAATATTGGCTTCCTAAGGGCAAAGATTCACTTTCTTTTTGTTAATATTTGTATTCCTAGTGCTTAGCACTGTACCAGGCATATAGTAAATGTTTTATAAATGCTCTTTGTATATATATATATATATATTTTTTTTTTTCAGGCGCTGTTACAGGAGCGCGCACTGAAGAAAGTTTCATCTTTTATCTTTTGGTTACAAAGCTTATTATTATTTATCATTATCATATTAGAATTCTAAAATCTTACTGTTATTTTTTCCTATTTTATGTTGTTATATATATATAAGCATTCATTTCTCCCTCTCTATCTTACTCCCATCCTCCATTCATCTGTCTGTTCTCCCTCACCCTCCCCAACCAAAATCAGAAAAATCTCCCCATGTGACAATATGGATTTCTAGTAAGGAAGCTCTAGGTGTGAATTTTATTTCTGGCATTGTTTCAGAGGTGAGAGAAGTAGTTTACAGGATCCAGAGATGGGCAAATAATTTTCTTTGAGCTTTGGTTTATTTGTTTAGAAAACAGGGATAATAATAACTATGATATCCCTATACTAACCTTTCTGTCTAAATGCCACATGGGATTTCTAGGGGGATCAGATAAAATAATGCATGTAAAATGCTTTGTGTTATATTAATCTCTGTTGGTATCAGTTAGTTAACAAAACATTTTTAAGTCCCTACCATGGGCCAGGCACAGTGCTGAGTTTTGAGGACAGAGGAAAGGCAAAGAAACAGTCCCTACTCCCATGGAGCACAGTTTAGTATAGGAAATGACATGAAAATAAACTATGTATGAACATGCAATAAACAGGTTAAGTTGGAAATTATCAACAAAAGGATGTACTAGAATTAAGGAGGATTGGGAAGAGCTTTCTCTTTATGGCTGTGAGAGCCATAAACGCCACATTTTTTAAAATATAATTTCATGAGAGCCATACAGTGCTCACAGTGAGCTCCTGCAACAGTGCCTGAGAAAAAATGGACTTTATGGCTTCTGCAGAAAGAGCCATATCTGGCCCTCAAAAGAGCCAGATATGGCTTGAGAGCCATATGTTGCTGACCCCTGCTCTAGAGGGTGGAATTTTAGCTGAGACTTGAAGCAAGCCAGAAATAGAAATGAGAAAGGAGAACATTCTAAGCATGGGGGCAGACAGGAAAAATACCTGGATTCAGGAGACAGAGTGTCTTGGGTCAGAGAAAGAGGAGGCTGCTACCATTGGATCTAAGTATGTAAATTTAAGGGAGTGATATTTAAGAAGACAGGGACTTTGGGGAGTGGGGAGGCAATTATGAAGGGCTTTCAGTACTAGTGGATTTTATATTTGATCCTGCAGGTGATAGGGAGCCATTAGAGTTAGTATATATGTGGGTAGTGTAATAAGGGGATATGAGGAGATGGTAATGAGGGGGTCACCAGGGGCCTAGGAGCAAATAATTTAACTAGCTGGAGATTGGAGTTGATGTTATCAGAGGGGAGCAGCTTCAGCTGAGCTGCCCAGTGAATCTCCACTGCTAGCTGAGGCTCCTTTAAGATGCTGGGTTGGTGGCCCCTCCCTGCTGAGGCAACTGACTCCCTATTAGGTGAGAGCAGAGCCCAGCAGGAAACCGTGGCTCAACTTCCTGCCAACAATGGAGGCTTAGCTTTCACTCCCACAGTAATCCCTACTTCTCAAAATTCTGTCCTCCCCTTAGTCTCCTTTGCCTTGAAGGTGTTAGAATAATCACAGGAATTCAGATTAAGGCTAAGGGATTTATTTGAACTGGAAAGGGAAAATTAAGGTAAGAGGGCTTAGGTTTGCTAAGCTGTTGCTAGAGGCAACTGGCAGGTGCTGGCAAAGGACCTAGAAGGTCTTGACAGGCTGAGGGAGATATCTAGACTCTGGCTTGGTGTTATTTGATCAGCTAGGTACACTGATGATGTTGTTGAGTTGCTCTAGAGATGGCCCTAACCACTAGGCTACACTATCTAAGTTCCTACCCATGATCCACCTCCCTTTACCACCCAGGGCCCAGGGGTCAGGGAGAGCAAGTTGTCTTTGGTGAGGTCAAGGGAAAACAGAACCCCAAGGTTGGGTTTGCAGGGCCTTATATAGTAACAGCCCAACTGCCGGTTAGCACCTAGCATCTGGCACATGCCACCTCAGAATTCCATTCTGATAACTGACAGGATTGCCTAGGGTAATATTGCAATGCAAGAAACCCTGCATTACAGTAGAGGGGAGAGAGCCAGAGTTAATGTGGTCAGACTGGCACTGTAAAGATCACTGATGGCTAAATGGAAGATGGGTTGGAATGGGGAAAGACTTAAGGCAAAGAGACTAACTAGTAGAATACTGAAAGAGTTTTCAGACAGAAGGTGATGAAGGCATTCACCAGGGAGGTGGTAGTATCAGAGGAGAGAAGGGAAGCTATAGGAGAGATGTTATGTCATTGTAACGATACAATATTCAGTCTTTTCACCTTTATTATCACTTTCTGGAAACTATACTTTTAATATACAGCATAAAATCACATTAGTAAATGAATTCCTAAGGCTAAATTTAAAATTCAGAAAATTGTAAGGCAAAATAACACACATATAGGATGGATGACTAGGAAATAATTAACAAAGGGGAGGCACTAGAATTAAGAGTGGTTGGAGGGGGCAGCTGGGTAGCTCAGTGGATTGAGAACCAGACCTAGAAACGGAAGGTTCTAGGTTCAAATCTGGCCTCAGACACTTCCCAGCTGTGTGACCCTGAGCAAGTCACTTGACCCCTATTGCCTAGCCCTTACCACTCTTCTGCCTTGGAACCAATACACAGTATTGATTCTAAGAAGGAAGGTAAGGGTTTAAAAAAAAAAAGAGTGGTTGGAGAAGGCTTATGATAAAAGATAAGATTTTAGTTTGGACTTAAAGGAAGCCAGGGAGGTCAGGAGGTGGAGTAGGGGAGGGAAAGTATTCCTGGCATGGAAGGCAGCCAGAGAAAATGCCCAGAGCTAAGTGATAGAATGACTAGTTCATGAAACAGCCAGGAGGTCAATGTCATTGGAACAAAGAATACATGATGGGGAATGAAGTATAAGAATACTTAAAAGTAGGAAGAGATTAGATTATAAAGGGCTTTGAATGCCAAACAGAGAATTTTTTAATTTGATCCTGGAGGCAATAGGGAGCCATTGGACTTTACTGAGGGGTGGAGGTATTGACATGGTTGGATCTATGCTTTAGGCTTCAGCATTGGATTGGAGTAGGGAGAGAGACCCAAGGCAGGTACTGAAATGTCTAAAATGAGCATCTTCTGCTCATAGGAAGACCACATCCTTGTGCCAAGTAAGTTGTATTTGGTACCATATGTCAGATATCTGGGCATTGAATAATATAAGGATGATATTAGAAAATAAGTATTACTTTATTAGTTTAGAGATAAGAATTAGAGAAACTGGCTTGAGAAAGAATTGGAGTTTCAAGCAGAGCTGAGAGAGAGTGTTAATTTCAAATGTTGGCAGTTATAACCATTATTCTATGACAGTTACACTCTCTGGGTGTGGCATTCCAGGAGTGGCTTCTGGCAGTCGATAGAGCCACATGCAACTTCTTTTGTCTCTCAGGGCTTGAGAAGGTAACATCTTTGCCTTTCTCTATCTCTGTCTGAGTGAAAGACTTGAAGGAGTGGAGTGTTTTCTTTTCCAACTTGGGAAACATTATTCATTTATCTGGTACTGATTATAGACTGGTTAAACTCTGAAAAGACCAAACAAAACCTGGTCTTTGGTTTGGACTCTGAGTCTGTTAAGGCTCAGAATCTTAACTTGATTCTTGTGGAGACTCAGCCAGCTAGCCTTCATTATCTTTGTAATTTTAAGGTGAAGTTAAGAGTTATAGTAGTTAGGTTTATTTAGAATAGTATAAATTTGGTTAGTTAGATCAGGGAGGATTAACATAGCCTGTGAACCACAGGAGAAGCGGTTTCTTGCGGGACCTGGGAGTTTATTTGGGTGGAGTTAGAATCCCTTAGAATTAGAAATCCTTTTTCTCATATATATATTTAAATAAATTGTTTATTTTTCATAAATAAGAGTCTCTTTAGTATTCCTTGTGCCTTGCATTACTCGCCCTAATTTTATTTTTACAATAAGAAAGTAAAAAAAAAATAGCAGATCTAGTTAAAATGAACAAAAAAAAATTTAGGGTGAAATGTAAAAAAAGACAAAAAAAAAGACAATAAACAGATTTTAAAGTAACAATCCTGCTTTTCATCAATAATACTCTAAAAAGAATGGATCCCACTTGTCTTTAAACTAATATTTTAATAATGAATTGCAGGGTGATTACTTCATAATATCTTTGCATGCCTACAGTGTTTTAGATAGGAAATATGATAAATGAGCTAGAATAAACTAACAATGTTTACTTACTGTTGCATGGGATATGGTCAGAATTCCATTTTTTACAGTGCATTTTCTTCTTTGCCATACTTTCCGAAGCCTAAAGGTTAGTCAAACAAAGGAATAATTTATTAACAATAGGGGAAAAAAAACCAATACACCAATTTGCTTTGGACAGAGCTATACCGTACAGGATTTTCTAAAAAACATACATTATAGTTTTTCCTCCATTATCATAGGTGACAGATATTAAAGTAAGACAGGACGTACAATATAAGTCAGGTTCTAGATAGACAATAATGTCTCAGGGTAGTACTTAGCACTGTGTATGGCATATGATAAGAGCTTAAAACAAAGTGCCTATTTATATACATTTATTCAGTTATCCTGAGACAGTAGTCTACTTTTATATGGATCCAGAGATGATATATATGTCATAACAAATACTTGCAAACTTTTAAAACAATCTTATATGTCAGGCTACTAGAAAGAGTTATTAGTAATTTAGATGTAAAGTTATTTATCAATACTTATAAAGTAGAAGACAATAAATATTTTTGAAACAGAATTTGAGAACTTTGTTGTGATGACATTAAAAGTTGAGTAAAGGCAAAAGAAATATTTTTTACCCAGTGAGAGGTTTATTTACTCTAATTAGTTCTAATCTTAATGGTTTAAAAAGCACTGGAGGGTTTTTCTATATCTGTACACATGTAATAGTAATGAATCTATCAACTTACATTTTCCCTATCACTTAAGGAACAGTGACGGAATGTATCAGGAAGCCCTATTATTGACATGGGGATGGCACTGCAATGAATTGTTTTTACAAACACCTACAACAATTTCATTTTATGTGTAACTTTAAAAAAAGTCCTTTAAATCTATTACCACAAACATTTTAAATATATCTTGAGGATAGGAAATTCTGTCTTCTTGATGCAGCTTTTCAGCTTTGTCAATTCCTTGTAATACTTTATAGAGGGAATTAAAAATATGATATAGAGTGACCAATGTGAAATTAAACACACTACCAAACTCTGTCTTGCAAGGAGTTTATAGTCATTAATTGGCAAGGAGTACTCAAGATACAGTTGAGTTTGGAATATTTTCTTATGAGAATGAGATCCTTAAAATTAATCTTTCTAATATGTAATTTAGAAATGTATATGTTCCACTTTTTATTGTTGTTTACTAATTTTTAATCATGTCTACCGAATTGGGCAATCTATCCACTGAGTGGATATCTATATATCTGTATCCATGACTTAAATAGACATAGATATGTATATACAATCTTGCATTGAGATATGATTGTATACGTATGTCTTCAAGCTAGATGCTATAGGACATAACTATAAATGATAACAGTTGAGATACTTGGAAGTTTACAAGACACAAATGGCAAGAAAGAAGATAGTAATATAAAAAATACCATTGCCTCAATGTCTATACTCAAATACCCTAACTTTAGGCAATAAAGATCAAGAAAAAATTCCATATCAAGGAGGCAAATTTGAGACTTTGATAAAACTAATGAATCGATCATATAGCTTTCAAAGGATAAACAGTATAGAAAAAGTAGGAAAAAGGGGAGATGGAGGAAGAGAGTATGATGGAAAATAGTTGAATGAAGATCAGTAAAAGGAAAATGTAAGTGATTTTTGTCATTGGAAAATATTACAAACTTCCTGAACATAAAAAGGAAGAGTTTGAGAAACAAATAAATAGCACACATGGCACACATGGCACAAATATATAACATACCACTAATGGAAGAATTTATTTATCCAAAAAGTAGCTGGAGCTCTTTCTCTACCAAAAGCAAGATAGCAAATAATTTCTTGACTTGTCTTAGTGACAGGCAAGTCACCTTTCAAAATATGGAGGGATCAATAAAGAGACATTCTATTCTGGATCTGATCACTAATAGGAAGATACTGGTTACTGAGAATGGGACTAATGGGAACTCTGGAGAGGAGTAAACATTCCTTTCTAGAGTTTGTGATAGAGGAGAGAAAATCCAGACAAAGTCTGAAAAGAAACCTATATTTTTGTAAAGCATCTTTTAATGGGTTCAGAGAAAAATATGTAAGTTCACATGGCTAAAGAGTTACAAGACAGTCATTCCAGGAGGAATAGGATATTCTCATGAATAAAATTCTGGATACAAAGGAAATATTTCCAATAGAAAGAAAAATGAGATCTGTCTGAGGAAACCAAAATAGAAGATGTGAAATATTCTTATTTTGAATTTGGCTACAAAAAGAAAAAAACAACTTCACAAATATAAGATTGCTCTTAAAATGCAGTTTTACTGGTCTTAATAAACTCAAATGAATCAGCAATGCAACATGGCAGCCAAAAAAGCTAATTTACTCTTAAGCTGCAATAAATGAAGCATAACCTCCAGAGACTTTATCTAGAATATTGAGTTCATTTCTGGGAGCTGTGGTTTCAATACATTTAGAAGTTGGAGAATGTCCAGAGGAGAACAAAGAGGATGGATGGTACATGGCCTCATGTCATATGAAGATCAGTTTGAAGGCACTGAGAGTATGTTTATCCTAGAGAACAGATGCCTTAGGAGAGAAATGAAAGTTAACTTCATATTTCCGAAGGACTATTTTATGAAAAAGATTTAGTTCTAAAGAACTAGGGACAATGGGTATAAATTACAAAAAATAAAAATATATTTTTGATGTGAGGAAAAACTTCCTAAAAATTGGAAGTGCCCACACGTTTAATAATGGTTTGCTTTAAGAGGTGGCTTACTCACTGGAGGACTTCAGTAGAGTCTGGCTTGAACACTTGTTATATGTTAATGGGAATCATTTAGTATGTAGTTTTGACTAAATGGCCATTTTAAGCCCTTTATAATTCTTAAATTGTGTGATCCCATGAGATGTTGCTTTTAGTCCTTTCAGAGAATACATGTATTTCACATTTCTTTATTATTTGATTGATTCCTAGATGTACAAGGAGTAGCCCCAAAACATCCTATAGATAAGAGGGTCCAGGAATTTGTTTTATTTCTAATATTTTGATAATGGTATTTCACTCTAATTGGTTTTCCTATTTGTCTCATTTTTATGTACTTAAAATATTTTAAGAAGAAATCCACACATTCTATCAGATTATCAAAGGAGTCCAAGACCCAAAAGATTAAGAACTCAGGATATATGTATACATAGAGATATGTACATAGGGGTGTGTGTGTGTGTGTGTACATATGTATAAACCACAAAAGAGACTTGATATCCTCTTGCAAATTTGAAGAATATGCCAGTCATACTTCTATTTATTTATTTAGTTGTTTATTTATAGAACCTTTACCTTCAGTTTGGGAGTCAATATTGTGTATTGGCTCCAAGGCAGAAGAGTGGTAAGGGCAGGCAATGAGGGTTAAGTAACTTGCCCAGGGTCACAAAGCTGGGAAGTGCCTGAGGCCAGCTTTAAACCCAGGACCTCCTATCTCTAGGCCTGGCTCTCAATCCACTAAGCCACATAGCTGCCCCCCAGTCATACTTTTAGCCACAACATTGATTAAAAAACAAAATGAGACAGTATAGGGCTAAGTGTCACATTGGTATGTAGATACTTTAAGAGAATATCTCCAATATGTTGGCAAAGTTTACTTCCAATGGAGGATTAGTGGAAAATTTGAATAAATAATATACAAAAAATGGGCATACATGTATTCAGGTTGGTATTAAGTATTTTCAAACAGTTGTACATGCACTTGGTTTCTTCTCATGACTAAAATGAACCTAAGAGGGAGTATTTTGTTGGCATGAATCTTTCTGAGTTGATCCGTGCTTCCTCATTGAAATGGGTAACACATTCATTGTTTCTAAATTCTAAGCCAAAGGATGATAAGTTCAAAATTTGATTGGTTACCTAATAACTTGCCTTTTTCATGTCTTAGAGCAATACTTAAAAATCGTTTTGCAGTTGTGCAATCCTTTGTTTTTTTGATATTATACATATCCCTTATATGGTAGGAATGACAGGCTAGTCACATGCCAAGAGAAATTAGGGAAAGTCTCTGATATGTGGTGTAGATTCCCTGGAAAGACCTTATGGGAAGATACAGACAGGAGTCCCACAGAACAGGCAGGAACAAATGGTTTGTGTGGTGTTCATTTCATGAACAGGCACCAAGAACTCTTCATGCTAATGCAATGAAATTCAATAAATATTGATTAAGTACTCATCCTTACTTCATTTAGATAGACACAATTGCTAGATTACTTGTTTTAAACACTAATTTTAGTTAATTTTTCTACTTTGAGAAATTTAAGAATTTTTGCCACCTCACCTGAGAAAAGCGAAGATAGATTTAGAGTTTTACCAACCAAAGGTTGAAGTTACTACACTAGATGATATTGATATAAAGCCTGAAAAAGAAAGTCAACAACACAAACTTTCTAAACTTCTGATAACTGAGTACTTAACTAATGGATCCAAAGTTTATGTATGGGATATTCAATTTCTTCATTTTTCTTCAAAAATGACAGCAAAATATGCAAGAAGAAGACATTCTATTAAGAATTTGATTTTCACTAGTGGAAGAACTGATTGCCATTCTGAGGATCTAAGTTCAAATTCTCGCTCTGACACTTATTTTGTGCATAATACAATTTTGGACATTGTTGATAATGTCTAATGTTCATATCAAAATCTATGGTCCTATAATCCTTTTTTCCATCACTCATTGATTAATATTCAAAGAACATGTATTCCTTTCTGGAAAATGGGAATTAATAAATACTTTATTATGAACCTATTTTTGTTGAGGGTAATTTTTTGTTAGTTGTTTGGTTGTTCAGTTATGTCTGACTCTTCGTGACCTCAAAGACCAATTTTTTCTTGGCAAATATACTGGAATAGTCTGGCATTCCTTTCAGCAGTTTTTGTGCAGGCAAGCATTAAATGACTTGCCCAGAGACACACAGCTAGTTAAGTGTTTGAGGTCAGATTTGAAATCTGGACTTTCTGATTCCAAGACCAATGATCTATGTACTGTATCACCAACCTGCTTGTTAATTTAAGTAATACTAAATATTATGATAGCAATTATCATTATGTGGAATGACTAATTGAAGAGCTCTTACTCCACTATGATAATATGATAATAGTGAGTTTTTTAAGGCAAATCTTTACAGTTTATTATAGTCATTGAGAAATTTCCTACCTATAATCACCATTTCTCTAATTTGGATTCTTAGAAGGGGAAATGTGTCTTGAATTATGACTGGTATCTTGACTTTTATTCTTTTTCCTTATAATCCAGCCAGGGTAATTTTCCTAAAATCTTTCTCTAATGTATTAGTCTTTTGTTGAAAAAATGTATATATTATTGCCTTGCAGATACGGTTCTTACTCTATCTTGGGATGCAAAGGTTTGTCAAATGAATTAATTTTCTCCTAGTTGTCCACTGTTTCTAGAAAGAAAATAAGACTTTTAATTAGAGTATATATACTATTATGTTTTATTTTTAAAATCTGAAAATATACTTAAAACAAAGAGAATGGCAATGTACACTGACAATATAAAAGCCATAATAATTTGGTACTACCAAAACCTTCTCTGAGTGTAAAGAGGTTGTATTAAGTGAGCAGAATGAGTTTGAACTAGTAAACCATGAAACCAATTGTCTCACTTCGTCCATCCCCTGAGATAAAAAGGAATCTACCTGGTTTTGCTGGCCTTTTGAATTTCTTGATTTATAACTTGAATCTTAGTCTTGCTAAATAAGTTTTACTGAATGTTTGTGCATATAAAAGCTCTGTTATTAAATATCATATTTTTTTCATGGTACCTACCAATACTTTTTCAGTTACTTGGTCCTCTCAACCATGATTTACCTTAGGACACTAAATATTGATGAGGTAAACATAAGCTTTCCTCCTTTAACAAACTTAAAAATGTGTGTGTGTGTGTGTGTGTGTGTGTGTGTGTGTGTGTGTGTGTGTGTGTGTGTGTGAAGAATATGTAGTAAGACCCCCAAATGGAAAGTGGATGCCTTTGGAAAACTTCTAAGAGGGCATGGACAAAAAAAAATGCATACAGGATGAAACAGTATGGATAGGTTCTGACTGGCACAACTAGAGGAAGTACTCACTTTGGTAAGATCACACATCTGCTGACATATGAGTCTTGTAACATACACACATACACAATGACTCTTCATACATACCCATCACTCTTCTTTAGCAAATAACCCTTCTTCTCACTGCCATACTCCTTATTGCCCTGAAGCTGATGCATACTGTACCCTCCTTGCCTGCTCTGGGAATCCTGTGTAAGAAGAAACCATGAAAAAAAGAAAAATTACAAACAACTCAAATGCTTTGGCACCATCGAGTTCAGCTACAACATACCCACTTGCTCCACATTAAACACATACACATTAACTGTTGGGCTTGGGGAAAGACTTTTGAGACTGTAGCATCCAGGCAAGTCTGCTCATTTTCCAGATGATAAAATTGAGAATCAGAGCAGGGAAATTTGCCTGACCTAAACTTAGGGCAATGTACTTTTGGGAAAAGATTATTAGGCTAGGGGTAACTAGGTCTGGATTGAAAACTGCCACCTGTGTCCTTAAGTCCCTAAACTTTTGGAACCCTAAGTTTTCATCTAAAATAATAATAATAATAATAATAATAATAAAGGCTCAATATCAATAATACTTTCCCCACTTATCGCGTAAGGCTGTTATAAGGAATGCAATTTATATAAAGTGTTCTATAAAAGAAAGTATAGGTGGTAGATCTTATTTAATGCTAGTGCATTCACTCTATTAATTACCAACAATATATTCTGCCTATATCCTATTTGTACAAACTTTTCTGCATGTTGTCTACCTCACTGGACTATGAGTTTCTTGTGAGCTAGGATTATCTTTTGACTTTCTGTGTATCCTTAGCCCTTAGTACCATGCCTGACACACAAAAGGTCTTCCTTATTGATTGATTGATATGAGACCAGTTCTCCTGATGTATAATTTGGAGCTTTTCCACTCCTTTAAGATATGTTTAATTTCACTATAACTCAAAAAAAGAAAATAAATGAAAGTAATTCTATATTTTTAGACTATTCGTGCTTACTTAGCACTGCCAACGCTATCTCTGTAAAAGAGGCAGTGGAAAAAAGGGTTGGTGAAATATCTATGGACCCTTAAAAATGTTATGAACCTGGAAATTTTTTTAAAATTTAGAAAATTTTATCTCTTCTCCTACAAACAACACCCCATTACAAAAGCTGCATTTAGTGAAAGTCACTTGAGTAAAAATAACTTAAGTAATTCAGAATCTTTTCCACAAAATTGTGTTTCATAAGTAATGATGCTATAAAAGACATTTAGAAATTGCTTTCTTAAAAAAACTTTAGAAATAAGAAATACAAATACAAGAGAATCCATGACAAAAGGAGAAAGATCTATATTTGCTTTCTAGTTGAAAGGTGGCAATAGGTTTAATAAAATGGCAAAGGCATATCATTCCAAAGGATATGGAAAGAATGCTGGGTTTAGAGTTAGGAGATCTGGATTCAAGTTCTCACTGCTACTTATTTGTTTGACCTTGGGTAATTTAATTTATCTATCTGGGTCTCAGTTTCCTTGGCTATGAAAGGAAGGAAGTTTGACTAGAAGATTCCTAAGATCTTTCTACATTCTAACATTCAGTCATTTGTAGTTAAGTCTATTAAGGGGTTCTGTAAGAATTCTACTACACTGTGACTTCCAAAAAGGCAAAAATTTTGTCTTTAACTAAATTTGACAATTCTCTCAGAGCCTAGAACAATGCTCTTAACCCAGCAGACAATAATTAAGCAATAAATGTTGACTGAATATTTCAGGAATGAAAGTCTAAATACAAAAAGTGAATAAATCCAAACACATGGGAAGTTCTAATACAGTATAATGAGCACTGATAAAAACCGAGTGAGGAAATTTGGGCCCTAGACCTGGCATTTCAGTCCTTTCTGAGCCTCACATTCCTCACAAAAGGTTGGACTAACTGACATTTAAGCTCCCTTCCAGCTTGAACATGCTATGATTCAATGACTGTTAGAATTCCTTATGCATAATTTACACATCTATAAATAAGTATAATTTTACATCGACATCTGGATTGATGTTATAACAGCATTTCCTCTTCCCCACCATTGAATTAATACAAATATCCTTCAGGAAAATGAAAGAAACAGAGAAACAATCTTTCATAAAAGAACAAGAAATTTGATGACAGAAATATCAATAGAAAAATAAAGGCTCACAAAAAATATTGACTTACTCTCCTAGACTTCGATCGGGAAAGGCAGAAGCAACAGAGGAAAGAAAAAGCAAAGAATTTGAAAAGAGAATTAATTTTTTTAATTCCCCAATGATTATATGTAGTATCCTCTTATTAATGCATATTGAAAACACCTTTATAACGAACTAACCAAAAACCTCAGTCATAACCCATTTTATTTTCATATTCCTTAGAGATATTATATTTTTTCCCTTATGGACTAACAAAAACAGAATTCAATAGATTTGTAGGACTTCATCCTCAACTCCAACTCACCAAATAGGAATACAAAAAAATCTGATCGAAGAAACAATCTGAAAATATTTGTTTTACCAAAGTGGTTCATGAACCTTAATGTAAGAAATGTGAACCCAGCCACAAAAACAGACAAGCAAAAAAACCATAAATACAAACACAATAAAAACAAAACACCAGTCAGAAGCACAAGTTTTTTTTTGTTTGTTTTTTGTTTTTTAATCCAATGACAGGGGGCAGCTGGGTGGCTCAGTGGATTGAGAGCCAGGCCAAAAGATGGGAGGTCCTAGGTTCAAATCTGGCCTCAGACACTTCCCAGCTGTGTGACCCTGGGCAAGTCACTTAATCCCCATTACCTAGCCCTTACCACTCTTCTGCCTTGAGACCAATACACAGTATTGATTCTAAGAACAACGACAGTTAAAAATAATACCAGGAGAAGGCTTCTTTGCTTTTTAAAAATAAATATAGGATATCTTTTCTTGATGTTGAAAAGGTGAAGGTAGATTAATGTAGGAAATAAAGTCCACTACTGATTAATCACTGGTATATGTAGCTTACGATATATATACATATATATATATATATGTATTTTTTTAATGCCTCATAATGCCTCAATGGCTTCCTACCTCTAGATCCAATCTATGTATTCTCCAAGAATACAAAGAAACTTTAATAGCACAGTCAAAAAGTATTTAAGAAGACAAAATATCTCTCTGTGTGTGTGTATATATATACATTATATATACATATACAATACACACACACATATATATTCTGAACTATGTTTCAGAATCAAATAGAAATTATTTTTGCATGTAATATTTAGAATCAATCATATTACTACTTTTCTCTATTAGGTGGATGAGCGCTGATGGCATATTCTACATGAAAATTGAACCTACAGCATTTAAGATCTCACTTGAATACTTCTTTTAGAAGAGTTTTCTAGAGAAAATATGTCCCTGATTCTCTTCAGCTCAACTGCTTGGCTGAAGTAATGTGGGGGTTTCAAGAAGCCCATAAAGGAATGAGAGTTGGAACTGGCAGTTGTAATAAGAACTATTGCCCTCTAGTTTTCATATAGTTTTTATAGTTTTAAGTTATGCATTCAACCTGGATATGTAGCAGTTTTTCTCAGTAAAAGATGTAATAGGGATACAATAGGAAAAAGGAATAAAAGAGTTAAGAATTCCTGTAAGGCTGATCTTAATTGATGGTATCACTCTTAGTAAGCCTAAGTGATAACTGGACTATAAAGAATCATGAAGGTTTTTCTAGCCCTAACATTCTATTAGAGATACAGATTCTTTTACAGAAGTAGAAACTTATTCTGATAACAAGAAAAATGGATATTTATGAATGAGGCAGTAGGGGCAAAGGAGGTATGATGATAAAGAAATCTAATGATAACACTTTAAATCTAACAAATTCATATGAATCATACTTGAATGTATATTTGAATTTAGTAAATATCTTTGCCAATTTCATCTTCTCCCAAGCAATTAAATAAATTTCTAAATACTCCTTGGTTATTAGTACCTTTTAAAGCAGGTTCCCTTCTCTCAGAAAAAATATTTTCTCTTTTTTCTAATAACACCCCCTCAACATATTCCCTGCATCTGAATAGTTTAAAATTGTATATCTATAACATCTGTGTGCTATTCCTCCTTTCTCTCCACACCCTGAACAGAATCCTATGTGTTATAAATAGATGCCCTCATTTCCTTCACAAAACTTGCATATTGCATCAAACTTGTTCTACTTGGTACTAAAAGGACAGCAGCAGGACCCATCAATGGAGACATGGAAGGTAAGAGTTCGGCTCAGTATAAGGAAAAACATCCTGATAATAAAAGTTGTTCACAAATGGAATGGCCTTTGTAACTCATTAGCTCCCTTCTATCTATCAAGGGGAGATGTTCATGGAAAGCCCAAATGACTACTAGTCGAAATGTTTATGAAGGGACTCAGGCTTAAAAACATAGATAAAATGAACTTGGAAGTCCCTTCCTACTCTGAAGTTCTATCAGAAACTGTAAACTATAATATTTGTTTATGTCCAAGACAGATCTTTTGTGCCTTTAGAATATTAATGCTCTAAATAAAATGTTGATTTCTGAATATCAAATATAACCAAGTGTTCTTTGTATCGTCAACTAACAGAAACATTAATTGTAAATGCACTTCTCAACATTCTTCTAAAGAGAACAAAGTAACCAAAAGACAGGCTTTGTTTTCTGGAACTTGTCTGTTAATTTTGGGCAGGATAGAAGCAATAAATCCAAAGCCTCCTGGCATGAACTCTCTTAAATTAACTACTAATGGCTTTATAGCCTAGAAAAGCAATACCAATAATTATTTGTGTATTTTGAGAAATGAGGGCCATTCAACCTATTCAGCAATCTGGTACTTTTAAATGATGGTGTGTCGTTTTTGTTTTTCCTTTCATGAACATCAGGTTCTCAGGGAATTCTTAGCTTTAAACTTTTTTTTTTAATGGAAGGGGTGAAAAGTCATTCTTAATCCTTTTGCTAAGAAAAAATAGGCTTTCAGTAAATAGAAATGCAAATTAAAAAAATGTTCTTCAATAAGAAAGTCTGGGCTAAAGGAAATGTTCAACTTTGCTAAGCCCTAAGAGACATTTGGTCATCTCAGCAACATCAGCCAAGGATGCACAGCATGGTGTTTACAAAGTGCCAGTCATGATAGAAGACAACTGGAGCACAAATCTTGATTTCCATTTCCTCACTTATATTAGTAATGCTATCTAACCATTAGTATTACTTTCTCGGTTGGAAAATGTAATAAACTAATGGACCAATTGTTATGCTTGGGATCTCTAGTTTTAAAGCTGCATGTGAATTCAAATTAATAGTCTTAATGGAGAATAAGTGTTTCTCGTCTTTCCCTACGGAACTCTATTTTTTTAAAGTACAGGATTTTCTAGTGGAGTTTAGAATTTCTAACCTATGGTATGGAGTTTTATAAAGGGGCCCTCTTGCAAATTTAAGTATTTCTTTTTCACGAAATCTTTTCTGATTCCCTAAGTATTATCTCTTCTTCATCTGACTGTATAGTTTTGTACTCCAAGAATTCCTCTCATTTAATATCTGTACTCTAATTTGTGTTATAATTATCTATGCACACTATCTTATTTCAACTGGATTGTAACCACTGTGATAGCAAGAGCCATCCAATATCTAAGTATCTTTTCTACTTCCTAGTAGAGTCCTTGTACAATGTAGCTATCTCATAAATGATGAATGGATGAATGAAACTGTGAAACCACATATTGTACTCACTGCTAGCAATCAATCAATAGCGAATCAATTAAAAACATTAATTAGGCACTGAATATGTGCAAAAGTAGTAACTTCCATTTTAATAGGGGACGCAATGAATATTGCAGATTTGTTGGAACTATGGCAAAAAAATCAAAGAAATAGTCTTTGCTTTCAAGGAAAATAGGTTCTATTGAGTACATATGCATAGATGAGAATTAATACAAGGTTATTGTGGTTGGGGCTTAGTAGTGCCAGCAACTAAAGGTTAAAGAGAAGAGTTGGGTACTATCTTGGCACCTGAGCTGAGACTTGAAAGATTTTAAAAGATGGATTTGAGGAAGAAGCACATTCAGTTTGTAGGATGAATTATCAGATACTAAATTTGACTTGGAACATGATTATTCAGAATAGCATTTTTCAGACTCTTAAAATAGTTATGTACTAATTAGGTTTAAACATTTTTTAAAGTTTTGGTTTATTACTAATGCCTGAGATTATTAACTGAGTAGACCATCTGCCAAAAGACAATCAAAACTTATTTGAATATTTCAACATGTAAAGTTTGGCTGAAAGAAAATCTGGGATTCCAATTTCTAACTATTCTGATGTATCACTGAGGTCTTTTCTATCTGAATATTTTTAGTGACAAAGTATATAAAGAATTCAACCAGGGATCTCTTAGTGTACAGGTAAAACATAATTCCATTTATAAAATGTGATTTATACAACTTTTCAGGAAGCTATCTGTTATATAAAACAAGGTACATATACTAGCCCTATAAACTTGAATTTATAACAAGTAAAGCTTCCTTTCATGAGAACTATTCTCAGCAACTTACATTTTCCTCATTCCTATAGCTTCCTATTTTTCCTCTTCTGCCCCTCCAAATCCCAGTTATCCTTCAAGGTCTAGCTCAAGCCTTGCTTCCTTTCATGAATTCTTCCAAAAATGTTCCAAGCCACACTGATCTTTCCCTTCCTTTATTTTACTAGCACTTGTAATAGGAACCACATAATTTTGTCTTGATTAGATATCCTATTGCACTGTGCTTTGATTGTTTCCTGCGTATAAGTCTTGCTTCCCAAATAAGATTTAAAGTTCTTCAGGTCAGGGTAAGGCATTTTTCATTTTTTACTTCTTTTTAACTCAAAAAATTTGCATAAATCAAAGGTTTTTAAACTGGAATCTAATTCTCTCTCTTTCTCTGTCTCTGTCTCTCTCTTCCTGTCTCTCTGTGTCTCTCTCTTCTCCTCTCCTTCTATCTTAGAATCAATACTGTCTGTGTATTAATTCCAAGGCAGAAGAGCAGTAAGGGCTAAGCAATGAAGGTTCAGTAACTTGTCCAGGGCCATGCAGTAAGGAAGTATCGGAGGCCAAATTTGAACCCAGGACCTCTGTATCTAGGTTAGACTCTCAATCCACTGAGACACCTAGCTGCCCCCAAAATTACTGTTGTTTAGTCATTTCAGTAGTGTACAACTCTCTTTGTGACCCCATTTTGGGTTTTCATTACAAAGATACTGGAGTGGTTTGCCATTTCTTTCTCTGGCTCATTTTACAGATGAGGAAACTAAGGCAAAAAGGGTTAAGTGACTTGCCCAGGGTCTCACAGCTAGTGTATGTCTGAAGTCATATTTGAACTCAGGTTCTCCTGACTTTAGGGCCAGCACTCTATACTCGGAACCACCAGGCTACCCAAATTGTTTTTCAGTATAATTGGTTTCATTTGTAATCCTCTGTTCTATTCGAAACATTTAAAATGTTATTTTAAGATGCCAATAAACTTTAGTAGATTTTCAAATGAGCCATGACACAAAAAAGGTTAAGAACACCGGTAGAGATGGGGAGTTCTTCAAGATGCTCTGTTTGTGCTGACCTTATGCTGCTTTTCTATAATCACTTTCAAAAATTTAGTCCAACTATCCACATAGGAAAAGCCAAGTGGAAGAAGACTACTTATCATCCAGACTCTGACATAATTTTATGGAAAACTTGTAGAGCTCATCCATGAGTATAGTTATCATAGATGAACACTGCCTGGAATCAGACAGGAGGAAGAAAGTTGTTTATATTGCCTTGGGGCAAAGTTCTTTTAATGACTCCCCCAAGCTCTTCCCTGAAGTAAAAGCTGATCTTTTAAATACCAGTTTTATTGTATGGCTATAAGACATGAAACACTAAAAATGCTAAAGAATAGAAATGAAAAATAGATTACCTAAAGGGCAATAGAGAGCTGCACAATGGATGTGATCAAGGCGTAACACATTTCAAAGAAAGAATTATTGAGAAGTGATATAAAGGGTGTCATAAAAAAGTATGAATAGGGGGCAGCTGGGTAGCTCAGTGGAGTGAGAGTCAGGCCTAGAGACAGGAGGTCCTAGGTTCAAACCCGGCCTCAGCCACTTCCCAGCTGTGTGACCCTGGGCAAGTCACTTGACCCCCATTGCCCACCCTTACCACTCTTCCACCTATGAGACAATACACCGAAGTACAAGGGTTTAAAAAAATGTATGAATAAAAAAGATGGACTAATCATGTAGCAAGAATGAGAGACAACTTTGGAGAATCTATATGCTACACTAGTATTCTTTTGATTATCAAAAGAAAATAAGGAATTGCACCAGCATATTGGGTAAACTCCGTGCAGCACACATAGGAGGACAAGGACAAGAACTGAAGATGAATAAGAAGAGATGGATTATAATTTTCATAGTTGGAGGGAATGTCCGGGTCAATGAAATCACATATCTGTTGGAGAGTTAGTGGAAGTGACCAAGGAATCACTAATCAATTTGACGAACTCTTCCATTGACCTCATAAATTAAAGGTTCATTGTTTGAAGCTAAGCACAGTGGGCACCTTCACATGGAATGTGATCATTTTTGCTTTCTCCATACTGACTTGTCACATATCAGAAACTTGTCCTACCTACTGATAACTGACTGAAAATCAGCTTCCTCTACCTATAAAAGGGAGTAGATCCATCTCTTGCTCTCTTGAAAAATGCCTTTTCATTTTGTATTTTCTTTCAGAATATATCTAGAAGCTGTGGGAAAGGAATTTCTTCCTTTCCTACAGCCTTCAACCCAAGAACAATCTGATGGCAACTTGTAGCAGAAGCACATGGCAGAATCAGATATATGCATTTCTATTTGATCTGAGAAATGAGTTCCACCTTTGAATTTTGAGATTTTGAGCACCATATCTTCTAGAATGCAGAATGCCTCTTGGAGAAAGAAAAAGGCAAGAAAGTTGCTGAAAAGCATCCTATTTGGAGAGCAAAGTCAATTCAGAGAGCTGAATAGCAAAGCTATTTAGACAGTGCAAGTCTGATGAAGAGGGAATGTTTGTTTAGTAGCCCTAAAATATGTATACGTCCTAAAGGAAATCTAAGTCACATGATTTTGAAGGTAATGTCTACGACCTTATGGCAAAAGGGATTATATGAAAATGTCTATATATTTCTGAAATACATCTCCAAATTCTCCTTGTTCTTGGGGCTGAAAGAGTGGGATATTTGAGTGTTTATAGATTTTATACATCTATTTATGGGCTCCTGAGTCCTTTTGTCTTTTGCAATTATTTTTTTCATGCAAGGGAGATTAAAACTACCTCATACCTGACTAATATTCATTTAGTACTCTCAATAGCTAAATGGGAACAGGGGACCTCTTTCCTTATATCTGAGGAAACCTAGGCATCAACTCTACCTTTAGTATATGGGAAAACTTTTCTGGAGCAAGTTTTAGTGGGGACAGTAAGCCAAAGAGATATAAGTCCTGATATGTCAGACCTCTAGGATTATACTCAGCCTTTGTGAACTAAGAGTCCTTTGAGAGAAGAGAGAAGGATCCTGAATTATAGGTTATAGGATTGTTTCAGTATTGCATCCCAATGTCTAATATAGTTTTAAGCATGTAAAAGGTACTCAACAAAAAGTACAATAAACTAATGCTATATGTTTTTAAAGATAGCTAGCAGTTTATGCCAGTCTCTACAAGTTACTTAGAATCACTTACTTTTATAAATAACAACCATAATAACTCCTACTTCTATAGGAATTTAAGGTTTCAGAGTGCTTTTTTTTAAAACAACACTGGGAAGATAGTTAGTACAAATACTATGATTCCTATCTTAGACACAAGGAAAGTGAGGACAGGGTGGTTAATTAATGTTATCATAGTCATAAATCAGTAAATATTGGAGCCAAGATTCAGATGCAGGTCTTTTCCAATATGGTTCAATGGTAATAATAACAACAATAACAACATTAGCTAGCATTTATATATTGTTTTAAGGTTTGCAAAGTGCTTTATGAAAGTTATGTCATTTGATCCTTACCACAGCCCTGTAGGTGCTATTATCAACATTTTATAGGGAGGAAACCGAGGACTAGAGAGGTTAAATGATTTGTCCAAGGTCACAAAAGTGGTAAGAGTCTAAAGAATATTTTGAATTGAGGTCTTCTTTTTTCAAGTCTAGGGCCTTATACCCTGGGCTACTAGCTGTCTTAGGATCTGGAGTCAAAGGACCTAAGTGATCACAAGCAAGTCACTTAACTTCCTTGGGCTTCAGTTTCTTAATTTGTGAAATGACCTCTAAGGTCTCTTCTAGTTCAATCATTTATTAAGTTTCTACCATATTCTAGGTACTAATGCTTTTAGGCAAACAAACACACAAAGGCAAAAGTCAGTCTATGCTCTAAAGAAACAAACAATGTAATGGGAGAGGTAACATGAAAACTATATATCAACAAAATATACCAGATAAATTGGAAATAATCAACAGAAGTGGGGATAAAGAGAAGCTTCTTATAAGAGGTAAGACTTTTGCTGGAACTTGAAGGAAGCCAGAAAAGTTAGGAGATAGAGATAAGGAGGTAGAACATTCAAGGCAAAGGGGTCAGCTACTGAAAATGCCCAAAGTCAGGAGATGGAATGTCTTGTAAGAGGATGAGCAAGGAGGTCAGGGTCACTCGATCACAGAGTATGTTGGGGGGTGGTGGTGGTTGGTAAAGTGTACTATAACCTAAAAGGCTATAGATTATGAAAGGGCTATAGATCAAAAAGAGGATTTTATATTTGATTTTGAAGGGAATAGGGAGCTGGTGGAGTTTACTGAGTGGGGAGTGGGGTTGGTGAATGACATGGCGAGACATCTTTTAGGAAGATCATTTTGGCAGCTGAGAGGAGGATGGGGGAAGAGGCTTGGGGCAGGGGGATCCACCAGCTGGCTTATTGTAGTAATTCAGGTTAAAAATGACAGGATTTGGCAACAGATTAGGTCTGAAGAGTGGAAAAAAGGAGTCAAAGATGATACTTAGGTTGCAAGCCTGGGTCACTGGGAGAATGATATCTTCAGGAATAAGAAGAAGTAGGGGAAATGTAAGTTTAAGGAGAAAGATAAAGTTTTGGACATGACGAGTTTAAGATGTTCGTGGCACATCCAGTGTGAGATGTTCAACAGGCAGTTGGAGATTCCAAGAATGGATATCAGAAGAGAGGTTAAATAGAACTGAGAATCATTAACACAGAGGTAACTGAATCCATAGATGCTAATGAGATCACCAAGTGAAATAATATAGAAGAAGATGGCCCAGAATAGAGGGATTCTCATAATCCGATAACTCTTTTTCATTTCAAGTCACTTTTCCACTACTAATAAAGGCTTGAATGAACCAAAGCATTTTTAAAGGAAATACTTGTGCAAATGGAATAATCCTTTGGCCATGTGAATATGTAAGATGATTAGACAACCTCATTTTGTGGTCTAAACCAGGTATCTAGCTGCCTCACACTTCTCTTAAAGCTCTAAAAGGGGTCAAAAGCTGTGGTAGAAGAACTTCTAAGTGTAATTGTTTTGTGAATCATTGCAGCTAAACTAAGTTGATGGTTGGACATATTCATTTTTTATCAAACTTCTATGGTATAGCAGTACCTTAGAAATTTAGAGGCAAAAATTGCTTTCTTTTCAGCATTAAATATATATTCCCAATTCTCAGTGTAGGAGGAGGTATCAACCATCTATTTAACTTCCTGTAACTTTCTCATGATCCTTTAGAAGGCACAGAATGGACTAAAAAACATCATTGATATTGGGCATAAACATCTATTGGAAATCGTAGTTCTTCTAACAAACCAAGATTTACAAACCTGATACTATAGAATCTGAATAGGAAAGGGACTTGTAGGTCATCTAGGAAACATGTAGCTAAACAGATATTTTTATCTGTTTACAATATGCTCAACAAGTAGAGGCTCTTCATGAAAATCTTCAGGGATTAGATACTTACTACCTTCCATGACAACCCACTTCTGTATAACTCAAATTGGCAAGGAATTTTTCTTTATAGCAATAAGAAAAATCATCCAGTAATTTTCTTCTATTTCTTCTCCTCTGAGGCTAAGCAGACTAAATCTCAGTGCTCTTCTACAGGTCTACTCTTCTAATATTTAAATACTTGAGATTATAATTAAAGCAGACACTCAATCTCTGCCTCTTCTGCTTCTCACTCTGATATACAAAGAGATGATGACTTTAAATATAGATTGTGTTGTGAAACATAGGTAGAAAAACGGAAGAATTTATTCCTTCTATTTATCGACTTTTAGCATGTGATCTTATTAGAAATGACTTCTGGCCTAATATATCCTGTGATTTAAAATTCAGTTCTATGTTATGTCTTCCTCCTTTATCAGTAAATTATTTTTCTTCTGTTCCATGGCCATAGACTCTATTCCAAACCTGGCCAAATTTCCCTGATCATAAGGAGAACAAAATATACAATAAAGCCATTACGTTTATGGAAGGCAAAACATACATACCCTACTTTGGGTACAGCCAAAAGTTCTCCTTACATTCATTATTTTCTTTGTGGAGACTATCACCTTGAATTCCATGAATATAGAAATCAGGGTCTCTAAGATATTTTTGTGTGAAGCAGGTTTAGGATATTTACTCTACCTTTAAGTTTTTTTTATTAGATGGTTAAAAACCAAGATTGTGTTCAATAACATGTTTAATTCCTGGCTATCTACAAAATGTGAAACTTTCTGTACTTTCAATGAGCTGAAGTAGGAAAAAGAAACACTATGTTTCCCCAGGGGGCTGTTTCCAGGCAACAAGTGGGCACAACGCCCTGTACTTGGAAGGCATAGGTGACCAACAACCAACATCTCTGACTGTTGCATAAACTGTACTGTCCCAATTTGTGGCTGGTTAAGAGGGAGGACAAAGTAGGGCGTGGGAAGCACTAACAAGAGGGGTACAACAATGGAGACTATTGTAATAGCCCAGGGTTTCTGGCTATACAGTTAATTCTCATGGTGGTGTGGTCACTGCTGTTTTCTTAAAAACAGATTTTGGAGATAAACAAACCCTGGCTCTGAGTTTGTATGTGACTATCCAATTCTACCATGACCAAAATGAGATCTGAGAAAGTGTAACTCTCACTTATACACCATTAGCCAGTCATGAATACATAGGTCACCTACTTCTTTCTGATCAAGCTGGAGAGAAGATTTTATCAAGTCTCGGAGTGCGGTAAGCTGTTTCTTTTCTTCATCCTGAGTCTGCTTTATCTGCAAAAGAAGAAATTGCTTTCATTACTTACTTCTACATTTCATAGGCCCTGTTTAATTCAACCCAATGTAATGCTCATTAAACACATCTATTAGGCAGTGCCAATTTACTAATCAAAATCAGTAATACAATGCCACTTTTAAAAATGGCACAGGTAAGCTCATGATTACTCATTTTACAAAATGTGCCAAACAGTTATGTTTTAAAGTAACCTTAAGTAGATAATGTGATATGCCTTTTCTCTAAATAACTAATCTGAGTGACCAATTAGGCTCTTAAGTGCTATTTAGCCACAATCAGGAAAATAACACCAAGAATTTATTTCATTGTTTTCAATTTTTTTAATGGGAACCCTATTACTCACTAAGCAGAAAAGTTATTTGAATTCCTATAGTAGAGCTCTTTCATAGCTTTTAAAAAAGTATATTTATTACCTACTATTCTGCATTATATTAACCAGTGATGGAAAAGAAGAGTAATATATGGAAAAGAAGAGTAATATATATAGATATATATTACTCTTCTTTTCCATCACTGGAAATATGTAGCTTTCCAGAGAGATATGCTTCAAATTAAGTTTTAAGAAGCATATATAAATGGAAGGTATCATTTTATTAGAAATAATGGTGGAGCATTATTCAATCACAGGGACTCCTAGCCATGCTATATTGCCTGCCTTCAACATCATGGGCACTAAAACTAAGGATTTACTCATTTTGTTTCTTCTTCAAAGAAAGTCAAAGGGCTCGTACTGTTAACAGGAGAACAATAAGCCTGTATTGCAACTACATCAGGAATATACATCAGTTTACAACTATTAGGCACATGAGAAAACTGGTATGTAAACTGCACATACCATTTGCCCATGTAATATACCACTACTGGGGTCTGTATCCCAAAGAGATAATAAAAAAGGAGAAAGGACTTACTTATACAAACATATTTAGAGCTGCTCTTTTTGTAGTGGCAAAGAATTGGAAATTGAGGGGATGTCCCTCAATTGAGGAATGGCTGAACAAATTGTGGTACATGTTGGTGATGGAATACTATTGTGTTATAAGAAATGATAAGCAAGATGATTTTAGAAAAACCTGGAAAGATCTTCAGGAATGGATGCAGAGCAAAATAACAGAACCAGGAGAACAACGTACACAGTAATAGCAATATTGTATGTTGATTATCTGCAAAAACGTGACTACTCTCAGCAATGCAATGATCTGGAACAATCCTGAAAGATTTATGATGGGGAATGTTATCTACCTGCAGAGAAAGAACTATTGGAATCATATTTTGCATCAGTGTATTTATAGTTTTATTTTAGAGTTTTAGTTATGAGTTTGTTCTTACAATAATGACCAATAGGGAACTGTGTTTTGCATTACAACAAAAAGAAAATTAAAAAGAGAAAAAGAAAAAAGAAGACTGGTATGTGTATGCTGGTCATTGATGGCCTCACTAATTAAGTTGAGCCTGAAAGCCTATTTTCTCAAGGTGTACATTGACAAGTCACTAAACCGTGAAGTTGTTGTCATTAATTCTACGTCTTTTTGCTACTGAATCCAATTGACAAGTGGTGTTTATCCTCAAGTATGTTAAAAGCCATTTCACAAATAACTTACATTATATAAATCAGCAGCCAGCTTTTCAATGTACTGTTTCAATTTGTCTGCTGTTTTTAAGCCATCCTGAAAAAAGCTACAATGAAAAACACATGTGATTTACCAATATTAAAAAAACAAAAACAGAATGAAAATGATCACATTGCAAAATTGGAAAACAAAATTTATATACATTTTAAAGCTGAAAACATGGAGGTCTGGTAAAGTTAGGTAGCTTGTCATAGTTTACACAAGATATCATAACAAGAATATAAGTACTACTAAAATTCAGGAATCCTGTCTCTTGAGTGAGCATGCATTCCACTATACCATTACATCAACTCATTTAGAGAGAGAAATGTACAATTATCCTCCTATTAACTACAGCCTGAATGCTCATCTGAATGCTCAGATTTGGGAGATACTCTTCTTTTTTAAGGCTAGAAAAAAATAAAATTGCATAGAAATCCAACACTTGTAGTTGTGTAGTTTATATATAGTTATATAGTCTATTGTTAGAGAATTTGATTCAAAGGAATAATTTCCAGGGTCTGATCTTGATTCCACATAGTCTCCTTTCCTTTCAAAATCTAAAGTAAGGTCTGAAAAGACTGTGCAGTATCATGGACAGACCACTGGCTCTAGATTCAGAGGACCAATGTTCAAATCCTGCCTCTAATACTTGTTGCCCGTGTGACTTTGGGGAAATTGCTCAAACTCTATGGGCCTCAGTTTCCTCATTTAATAAAGTAAGCAGACAAGATTCCTTATGAAGTTCTTTAACTAATAGTTTCAGAGGAAACACACAGATCAATACAGAGTAAAAGAAATAAATATATGCTGAGTAATTCGTGAGTGTCTCTGTTTAAAGTACTGTCTTCTCTAATTGGTTTTAAAAGCCTTTCACAACTTGGTCCCCTAACCTATCTGTCCAAACTTATATATTTTATTCCCCTTTACAGCTGTCTAGGCAAACTGTCTTCTCTAATATTCCATCTCCTGCCTGCAATGCACTCCCTCCTCCCCACTCTACTGTGTAGAAAGTTTTACTTCCGTCATGACTTATGTTTAAAATTACATTCTACTTCCTAAGCCCTCCAACTACCAGTCCCCTTCCCCTGAAACTTTCTTGTAATATATCTGATGTATACTATATATTCTTTTTTTTTTTTGTAAACCCTTACCTTCTGTCTTGGAGCCAAAGAAGCAGAAGAGTGGTAAGGGCTAGGCAATGGGGGTCAAGTGACTTGCCCAGGGTCACACAGCTGGGACGTATCTGAGGTCATATTTCAACCCAAGTCCTCCCATCTCTAGGCCTGGGTCTCAATCCATCGAGGTACCCAGCTGCCCCTATTCTATATATTCTTAAGGTACGAGCATGCTATCTTCCCAAGAGACTATAAGCTCCTTGTGGGCAAAGTCTATATAATTTTTAGTGTTTCTCATCACTAGCACTTTGCACAGCCAGTGGCCCATCATAGGTATCTGATGAGTTCTTATTGATTGAGGTGATTTTGATTTATGATCCACATGGTAAAACATTTCATTCAAGGTGTTACTTTAGGGGAATCATATCTAGAGAAATGTACTAAAAAGATGAAAAGAATGAAGCCAGGGTTAACTAAACCTATAATGTAAGGTTCTATTCTATTCTAAGGTCTTTGCTCTATAATTACTTTTGTAAGGGTGTTTCTTTTTATCTCTGATATGGAGGTAATTTTGCCTCAATAACAATAGTTATTATATAGTATTGTATAGAAGTAATAATAATAATAATACTATAATGATGATGAGATACATGCCATCCCTATTTTCATGTCTCTAGTTGTATCAAGAATACTTTCAAATAAGCCAAGAAGATGTGGTTAAATTCCAATATTTTAACTCAACTATGAAGAGCAGTTATTTAATACACCCATAATAACTCATAAAACATTAATTATGAAATAAGAATAGTAACTTGTAACTTCCAGGACCGTTTCTATCTCAATCTTACAAAAGATGAGAATAGTTAGATGATGATGATGATATTAATAATTATAATAATAATAATCATAGCAGACACTTAAATAATGCTCATAAGTTTGTAAAGCCTCTATCATCTCATTGTCCCTCCCAATAACCATGTAAGGCAGTTAGTACTATTATCTTCACCTTACAGAAGAAGAAAGACAAGTAAGGTGACTTACCCAGGATCAGAGAAGTATTTGAAAAAAGATCTGAATTCAGGTCTTCCTGACCACAACTCCAACAATCTGTCTATGATGTTCATTATCTCACCAAACAGGGGCTTGGAATAAAGGTAGATTCTATCTAAAGCACATTATAAGTAGCAGAGAAGAGGGAGTAAGGGGATATTAAGGATTTGTGGATTGGAGAAAATTAAGAGGAAAATAGAGCAATTTCCTTTCTGTGTAAGAGACGGGAAATTAATATTCAAATAGATCAATCCCTTCTTCCCGGTGGAGAGGAGAGGAAGACTAATTTGTAGGAGATAGCTTAGAACGAAGACTCATCTGTAAGCTTGGGGGCTTGTCAGGATTATCTTTTCTAGTTCATTCCTACTTTTAATTTCTTTGATTCTGTGAGAAACAAGAAAGGGATTACATGAAAGCATCCAGCAAAAACAAGGATTGAACTGTGTAGACACGACTCAATAATGTAACAGTGATTCTACTAAACCCCAAAGAACCTAATAACAGAGCTGACATTATATCATTGCCACTATGGCCTCACTATCACGAAGAGCTAGAAATTGAGGATGTTGGGGCAGCTAACCTAGGGATGGGAGGCCCTGGGTTCAAATATGGTCTTAGATAATTCCTAGCTGTAAGATCCTGGACAAATAACTTAACTCCCATTGCCTACCCCTTACTGCTCTTCTGCCTTGCAACTGATGCTTAGCATCAATTCCAAGATAGAAGGTAAGAGTTAAAAAAGAGATAGAGGATGTTACAAGGAGAGGAAGCTCAGAGCCCATGCAACTCAACCATGTCATTTCAAGAGAAGGCTACAAAAGGCCAGAGGGGTGAGGTTATTTGCCCACTAATAAGACACAGCCAGTATTGAACCTAGGTCTCTTCTTTAGTTCTTGATTATTCTATTAAAGGAGGACATGAAATAATTTTGCCATAAAAACACAAATACTATCTTAAGGGGTTCAGCTTAAAGCCACTAGGCTTCTCTCTCTGCTAATATCCAATAAGTACAATAACATTTATGTCTTCCAAAAGCTCTATTGTGACTCATCTTGGCATGGAAGCAACACTGGGGACTTTAAGGATAGGTGAGACTAGTATGTGCTACGGTAGACTGGAATATGCTGGAAAGGCTTTGAATAAACTCCCAGGGGAACCAAGTTTGCTATCAAAAGAGCCATGGGGCAGCTGGGTAGCTCAGTGGATTGAGAGCCAGGCCTAGAGATGGGAGGTCCTAGGTTCAAATCCAGCCTCAGACACTTCCAAGCTGTGTGACCCTGGGCAAGTCACCCCCATTGCCCACTCTTACCACTCTTCCACCAAGGAGCCAATACATAGAACTTAAGGGTTAAAAAAAAAGATCCACCAAGCTAAGTACAAAGAGGTTTACCACCAAAATGTGGGTTACTAAATAATTAATTCTTTGGCCATGGTTATTCAAATGAACAACCAACAAAATGTAAGAAAATATTTTCAATAAAACCAAACATCATCACCATGTCCCAAGAAATTTAAACAAGTCTTTATCTACAATATGATGAGAATTATGTGTACCAACACTAAGCCAAGATCTTCCTTATTTATCTGACACTTGGGTCAAAAAGGATGACATTAGTCTTTAAAGGCATATTTTGAGAGGACTTTTAAAGTGTTTTAATGGCATAGGCTGATAAAACATTTTCATCTGGAAATCAATCAGCTGGTATACTATTAGGTTCTAAATCAATACACAATGTTGTTTTGTTATAATAAGTTAAAGACAGGATAGCAAAGCAATAAGTTTCTGACACGATCATAAGTCTGTTCTGAACTAAATACAATTGATTAAATGTCTTAATATGACTGGCACTTCAGCTCCAAATGAATCTTCAATTTGGAAATTATTTTTACATCAATGTGATCAAATTAAACTTTTTTTTGAAGCTATGTTGTCTTTCATAGTGAACAACAATGATGAGGAAAGGAAAGCATTACATTTAGTTCCCATAGTTTTATAACCATAGGAAAAAAAATAACTGTTTTCAGCCCCCTCCCTCTTCACATTTATCTCCTGGATTGGCTTTAAATTACCTAGTATTTGGAAAAGCTCAGGAGGTTGAAAATTAAACTTTAGAGACACTATTATCAGAGAGTATCATGAACATTATTTGCCAAATTAAAAACATACACAAAATGAAGCTCAGAAAATGACTCTCCAATGAATCAGTTGTTACTTCATTTTGAAAATCTAATTTATAAGCTCATGACTTTGACTAAATTAGATATTGATTCCAAGGCAGTCTAAGTTACTTAGTGACATTTCTTCTCAAACCCATCCTGTAAAACTCCAGGAAAACCTACAGTCATATACCCTATGTCACCATGGTATTTAAAAACCATAATGGTGGTTTAGAGAATAACTAATTATTTTCCTTTGTTCAAATACTGCACAATGCCCTTTGATTCTAAAGGAAAAGATGAGTGGTTTCTATGCTTCAGCTTACAAAGCTAGTAGAGCATTCCTGAGAAAACTAAAAAGGTTCTCCTCTAAGTTTATGGACAACAGAGTTCTACGTTCTAGTTGTTATGAAGTTTACTAACCAGTCCCCTGTGAAAACCTGAAAAGTCTGGAAATCAGGGGTTAGATGAGGGTTGCCTATTTATTTATAGAGGAGGAAGGGATAGATTTTTCTTTTGGAATAAAATATTTTTATTGACACTGCTCTCTCATCATTTCAGTTCTATAATGGCAAACATATGCTTCTTTACAAAAGCATTAAAGTATGTTTTTCTATAAATTATCAGATCTTCATAGGATATCAGAGGCAGAAGGAAAATTAGAGGCTACTTATTTCAATCTATACCTGAATACAAATTTCTCTGCATGTGGATGACAAGTGGTGATCCTAATGACCTCTAATGAGGGGAAACCCACTATGTCCAGAGGAAGCAAATTCAACGTAGGGATAAGTAATTATTAATAGATTCCCTGCTCCTCTCCCCATATCTAGCTTATATTTGACTCTTTGTAATGCCTCCCCATTGCTTCTAGTTCTGCCCTTGGGGAAAAGAAGAATAAACTGAATCTCTCATCCATGTGCAGCTTCTCAAATACTTTGAAAGCAGCTATTTTATCTTCCTCATGTCTTTCCTTTTCTAGGCTAAACATACCTAGTTCCTTTAAACATCCCCTTTGGACATGCTCTCAAGGACCTACCTTTCTGACTACATCCCACATGGATGCCTATACTCTAATAAAAGATATAAGATGGCAGAAAGGCATATTTCAGCTTTTCATGTAAGAAAAAAGTTCCTAACAATGATAACTAAGTTAAAATCCTGTTTCAGATGCTTACTAGCCAAGTGACCCCTGGGAAAATCCTTTAACCTTTTAATCTCAATTTCTTTATCTGTAAAACAGGGATAAGTATAAGACTTATTATACCTAATAATGAATACCTAATAATAATAATGTCCACTTGGTAGCTCAGTGAATGGAGTGCTAGACTGTGAGCCAAGAAGACCTGAATTCAATTACAGCCAGACACTTACTAGCTGTGTGACCCTGGGCAAGTCACTCAATTTTTGTTTGCCTCAGTTCATTTTTAAAATGAGATGGAGAAGCAAATGGCAAACCACCCCATCTTTGCCAAGAAAGCTTCATGGACAATTCTGGCATGCTATGGTCCCCAGAGGCACAAAGAATCAGACATGACTGAATAATAATGAATAACAACAACAACAACAATAATAACAGATGTTCTGAAGAAGTGAAAAGTATATGTAAAGAGTTATACAAATCTTATAGCATTATAAAAATGTTAATTGTTACTATTATTATTTTCCCCCAATGGAATCTTTAAGAGGCAGCCAGATGACAGCTTGTTAGGAAACATCTTTTCAGTTACAGGTTAGACTAGGTGGCCTCTGAGATTTAGCCAACAGATATTAATTGGTTCCCTCCAGTGCAGGAGGATTCAATGAAGCTTTGACTTTAATCAGTTATCCTTCTTTGATTCTGAAAATATTTTTTTCTGTTAAATTTTGTCCCTTTAAAAAATATTTGTATTCTCCTCCCCTTTTTTTGAAGGGGAAAGGGAGAGTGGGCTATCAATCTATTTTTTTACACATTCCTAACAAACTCTACTCAATAGTCCACAGGATTCAGATCTCAAAGGAAAACCCCCAAATTTGAAGAATTGGAAAAGTGTTTCTAAAGAATTGCAAAGCAGAAAAGTGAGTGGGCCATTTATTGCTAGAAATATGTATGCAATAAAATGTTTCTAAAAAAACCAGAAACTAATAAAAAGCTTGTTTGAAAAAAATTCCACTCGTAAAAACCAAATAGACCTTTAAAGGTCCAAGATGCCACATCTCAGAACACTTTTGAACCATTCCCCAGATCAGAAAGAAAAATATGGGATAAAGGTTAACTGGAGCTTCCAGATAACAGAAAGTTCTCTTCCTAATGTAAATTAATAACATATTTTTTACCCCCTGCTATATCAATTATATTTGATTGCCTTAGAAAACTGTTAAATGCTCATAATTTTTTAACTAGAAGTGTATTGTTTCTATGTTATTATTCTATGTCATTAATATGCTATATTAATATTTTATTGTGCTATTAGTATATTTTTGTGCTATTTAAATAGGATATTGAACTAATAAGCATGAGATATTAAAAATAACCACAGCTGGTTGGTTGCTTTGGAGTATGACCAATAATTTATTCTGCAGATCTTTGGAGGATTGTTAAAAGCCAACAACAAAATTCACATAACACGAGAGGTTGTGTGTAAGTTCTGATGCGTGTGAGAGTGTCCACAACGGAGAGGGTCCCTAGAAAGTATGGAGGGTCAGTTGGACCACATGATGATTATTATTAATAACCATGGCATAGTAGAATAGATTATTAGACTGAGAGTCCAATACACAATATTAATATCTAATATGATAACATATAATAATTAACGTCATAGAAAATATACAGGAGGCAGCTAAGTGGTTTAGTGGATTGAGAGCCAGGCCAAGAGATGGGAGGTGATCCTGGGTTCAAATCTGAACTCCAGACACTTTTTAGTGATGTGGCCCTTAGCAAGTCACTTACTTTCGTTGCCTAGCCATTACTACTCTTCTGCCATAGAAATTAACCACAATATTGTTTCTAAGATGAAAAGCAAGGATTTTTTTTAAAAAAGAAAAGAAAATGTATACTTACATGAACACGTGTCTGTATGCACACATGCATACACACACAAAGAGGAGAGTTAAAATCTAATTTTGGCTGAGTGGCCTTGGATTAGTTGTTTATTCCCTTTGGATATATTTTATTAAAAGAGAAGTTTTCCCATCAAATCAGCACCTCTGCTTTCATGCCAGATGTCCTGAAATGTTAAGTGACTTGCTCATGTGAACTAGTATTCCTATGAGATAGGACTTAAATCCCAGCCTTCCTGACTTCAAAATGATCCTCTATTCTACTATGCCAGTAATTCTCAAATATGAGCCAGCTGTTAAAATTTTCAGTGTGAACATGTAGAAACTAGCAAATAATGCAATCAGGGATTGATTTATTATTTTCTTGATTTTCCAGACTTCACAAAGTGATGCAGAAAATGTTAATTCAGACAAAAACTAAGTGTGTTGTGAATACATGTACTTCCTCCCAGAACTAGCTGTTAAACACTTTTATCTTTAGGTATTTATCAGAAATAAAAACTGGTAAAATTTAAAAATATTAATTAATTTAAATAAAAATAAACCCATTGTGAATACAAGTATCATTTTAATGAAAAATGAACTGTATTTTTCAAAACAAAAATATTAGTGAGAATAATTTGATATCTCTTTAATATATGGATTAATAAAAGAGTTGATTTTCATATTGGCTTCTGCATTCAAGCTGTTTAGGTTGAAGTATATGAAGAAAATCTTGCTTCATACAAATATGCAGTTGGAAAAAGGGAGGATTATTTTAATGGGTAATTAATTTTGACTATTATTATAAAAATAGATTTGACCTCATAGGATGTCTGAAAGGGTGTTGGGGGACCCCACCCTCCAGCAACTGCAGACTGAATTTTGAAAGCTGCTATACTAAGGCATGCTACCTCCCTCTCTTAAAGTAAGATTAATATGATTAATCAATTGTTTTTCTTGAAGAGAATTAAAGTGGTATCATTACCTACCAACTCTCATTAGAGAAAATTACTAGTTGACTCATCAGTGTTCCAAAACACTGTACTATTTCTGTTTTTATTGCCACTCAAAAACAAGAGAAAATGGACTTAAACAACAACTTGTTTTGTAGGATCACTGATTTATAGAGCTGGAAGAGATCCTGAGGGCCTTTTAGTCCAACCCCCTCATTTTACAGATGAGGAAATTGAAGAGGTTGAGTGAGTTACCCGGTATCACACTGGAAATAAATCACAAATGCAGAGAAAGAACCCAGGTTCTCTGATTCCATAACCAGGGCTCTTTTCACCATCAAGTTACCTTTCAATACAATTTTTGTTGTGATTGTTTAGTCATTTTTCAGTCATGCCTGACTTGTGGTGACTTCATCTTGACAAAGATACTACAGTGGTTTGCCATTACGGGCTCCAGATTATTTTATAAATCAGGAAAATGAGGCATACGAGGTTAAGTAACTTGCCTAGGATCACACAACTAGTAAATATCTGAGGCCAGATTTGAAATCAGTCTTCCTGACTCCAGGCCCAGAACTCTATCATTCTGCCTCAATACAATTACAATACCTAATACATAAGTGTGTAGACACAAATAGGATAATAAGTTTACATTTCTATAGTGCTTTAAGAATTATAAAATATTATTTTCATAATAGTCCTACAAGACAATTAGTGCAAATATTATTATCCCCATTTTACAGAAAGGGAGATTGAGGCTCAACCTACCCAGGGTCACATAGATACTAAGGGCTGAAACTGGGATTAGAACACGTATCTCTTAATTCTATGTCCTGTATCCTTTATACCACACTAGGGATAGGGTTACTAAAGCACAAAAGAAGTTAATTGAGATGTTCTACTTTTGCTTTCTAGAGTTATTCAACACTACAATAAGTAGTTCTTTCTCCTATGGTTTTCAGTTAGGTCTGTCTGGATATGATTAGGATGGATTTGATCATGTATCAGAACTGGCTAGATGGTGCAGTGGATGGAGTGCTAGGTATGAATTCAGGAAGTCTCATCTTCTCGAGTTGAAGTCTGGCCTCGGTCACTTACTAGCTGCATGATCCTGGGCAAGTCACTTATCCCTGTTTGCCTCAGTTAGCTCATCTGTAAAGTGAGCTGGAGAAGGAAATGACAAACGACTCCAGTATCTTTGCCAAGAAAACCCCAACTGGAGTCACAAAGAGTTGGGCAGGGTTGTAACAATTGAACAACAAGATGCTTAATAAATACTTGATTACTTTTTTAAAGTAGGAAATATACGATATTCTGTAATATAGAAATGAGTGTGCACATAAACACACACAGTTAAAGAGAGCTCAGAAAAATAGTGTCAATTGGAAGGATTTTGGCTTTCTCACAACTACCAGAGGCAAACTCAGATGGGCCATTCCCATGTGCCATTTGCCTAATCCCACTCACTAAACTCTTGTGTTATTTCCTAATGGCTACTAATAAATTATAAAAACCATAATATTTTTAAAGCTATCCTTTTATATTAATTTTATTTCTTACACCCCTAAGGGATCAGCTTTCTTGTAAGTCACATTCTATCCCTTCCTATCTACTTCTTGCTATGTGACATTCAACCTTTCCTTCCATGTCATCTATCTCCAAGGGGAAAATGGGAGCCCAAGTACTGAGTCAAACAATAAACTCTTCAAGGAAATGGTCTTCTAGGTATCTCCCATTCACCCCTACTTCTCATCCCTCAGGGCTTCAGGGAGGCAGCAGAAAAAAGGAGGGAAAGTCAATGTCCCTGCTAATACCAGCCTGATCTCTAAAGGGGTTTTGGCCAGAGATCCAAGCAATCTGCTTCCTTAACCTTGTAACACACCAGCCATAGGGAGGTCTAGCGTGGAGTTCCCCATGGTGTGCCTGGAGCCAGTAGGAAAGTAGTTGTTATTGTTTTGACTATTGCAGAGGTCAGTGTGGTTACATCCTTGCCTGCAGGCACTATGGCCATGATTATAGGCTATAACTAGGTATTATGCAAGCTAAGATTTTAGGGGAAAGTAAGTCCTATGGTCAGACCAATATGGTAGGTACAAATCTGCAGCAAAATTATAAAGGATATTTTCAAAAATTTCAGATGTACCTCACAGAATCATGGGATTTTAAGCTTTAATTGGCAGAAAGTTCTTTATAGGAACTCCAAATCTGACTCCATCCTACTTAGTGGCTCCAGTTTTCTCCAAAGGGGCCATGTAGAATAAAAGATATCTTTGTGTTGACCACAAAGAAAGCAGAAAGCAAAAATCAAGGAAAAAATTTGGGTTCAATTAGACCACTAAAAAAAGATGAGAGCATTCTACTTACTTGCATTGTGCATGATAATACTTTATAAGATTCTGGAGTAGGTCAACACCCTTTTTTGTCTTGATTTCATTAACTTTAATGAGATACTGTGGAAATAAAACAGAACTTGATGTTGGTAATTACAGGCTATGTCTTCATTTGACTTCAAATGGTAGAGTACTAGCTTTTAATCCATACAACTTGAGGTACTGTTAACTAGTTGATGATCTTAGTTGTGCAGTTCCATTTAAACTGGGATAGCAATGAATCAAGGTATACCAAGTAAACTGATTAAGTTGTTAGCATTTTAAGAATACTAAAATTAGTTCATTTGACAAGTTAAGGTCAAACACAGCAAAAACATTTCAGAATGATCATTTTTTTTCTCATATAAGACAACAGGGCATGCTTTTTAAATGTCCTTTCTTATGTTAAAAACTCAGATTTTTAAAGGGATATTTTACTTTTCTTCACAAATTGGGCACATGGTTAAAAACAACAATAACATGCCAACAAACTGGAAATATTTTAGAAAACACATAACCAGTAAAATCCAGCATTCACCTTTCACACACTGTGCCCATTCCCACCCACCTGTTCCAACAATCATTCAGCAGCTTAACAAATAGCATTCAAGTTCTCACCCAATTAACTCTTCTTTTTGCTTTTATTTTTAAGCATTCTAAAGATATCCTGACCGACTTCAACCTAAAGACTGAGAAAAAGAATCCCATGATATTCCTGCTTTGGCCTCCGTACCTTATTTCAACAGAACTCCAGGGGAGGCTGACTCATAGGATTTGGAGTTTAAAAGACCCTTAGGGAACATTTAATCCAACCTGCTCATTTCCCAAATAAAGAAACTAAGATTCAGGGAGGCCATGTGACTTGCCTAGTCACATAGAAAGCTATTAGTTGAGCTCAATCATGGGCCCAACATTCTGTATCACTGTTCCACGCTTCTCTCACAATTAATTTTCAGTATCACATGCTAACTACAGGACCCAGAATCCTAGGTTTGGTATTTATTATCTATGATACTAGGTAAATTACCTCTTTTTTGGAAGCCTCAGTTTCTTTATCAGAAAAATGACAGGGCTGGGGACTCAAAAACCTCCCAAATCCTTATCACCTATGTTTTGTCTCCAAGTTCCCTTCCAGTTGCAAATCGTATGATCCAGAGGTAAAATAACTGGAAGAAGGAGAATGAAATATCCAGAATATAGTCCTTTTATCTAGGAATTGAAAGTACCCTGCAAATTTTTAAATGAAATAACCTGCTGATTAGCAGTAAGGAAAAAGATACCGATTAAAATTCCAGGCAAATTATTTGTTAGAAAATCTTTTCTTACTTCACACATCTGGAGCTGAAACAGGCGCCTTTCTTTTTCCATTTCTTCTGCTATCTCTGCTCCTGTTATCTCTGTGCGGATCATCCCATGCTGTTTTGCATGTTCTCTTTTTTCTTTTTCAATTTTTGTACTGAAAGTAAATTAAAGTAGATGAGACCAGGGGCTTTAAAAGAATGATTTTAATTTAAAAAATGCTACCAGGTGCAGCTAGGTGGCTCGGTGGCTAAAAAGCCATGTGCGGAGTCTGGATATCCTGGGTTCAAATATGATTGCAGACATTTCCTAGCTGTATGGCCCTGGGAGAGTCACTTAACCCCAACTGCACCACTCTTCTGCCTTGGAACTGATACTTAGTATTGATTATAAGTCAGAAGATAAAAGTCAAAAAATGTTACTAATACCCTTCACTTAAAAAGCAACTGTATATAATTTAATAAGCTTAGTTGAGCCAACATTCATTGCAGATCTCAATTCAAGAGATAATTATTAAGCACCTTCTGTGTACAAAATACTAAGTTTTATGGAGGATATAGAAAGATTAACAAGGAAAATAATCTTGGTGAACTTGCAACCTAATCATGAAAATATGTATATGGATTGCCATCGTACAAAAACTGACATGAGGCAACATGGTTCCATGGAAAGAATGTTGGTTCTGAAGATAAAGAACTTGGGTTTGGTTTGCTCAGTGAATATATCATTGGGCCTGGAGACAGGAAGATCTGAGTTCAAATTCAGCTTTAGACCCTTATTAGCTGTTTGACCTTAATTAAGTCACTTAACTATCTGACTCAGTCTCCTCATCTATAAAGTATAATAGCACTTACCTCCCAAGGTTATTGTGAAAACCAAATGAGATATCTGTAAAGCACTTAACCCAGTGCCTGTCACAGAGTAGGCACCATATAAATGTTAGCTATTGCTGTTAAGGATATTAACATTTATGTAGTACTCTAAAGTCTGCAAAAACCCTTTTCACTCATGATTTTCTTTAATCCACAGAGGCAAGAACTATAGTTATTATTGTCAGCATTTTACAAATGAGAAAATTAAGGCTCATAAAGATTAAATGACTTAGGTAGATTAACATAAGTAGGAAGTGTCATAGATGAGACTCAAATCCAGATCTTCTTGATTCCATATAGAAGGAGTCAGGATGCTTAATACTTTTGACCTCCATATCCTACATTTAAAAAGTAAATATAGGGATATTTGTATCTCTCACCTTAGAGTTAATAAACAGCACTTTCTAAAAGCATGAGAGAATTGTGAATTGCTATGTTTCGGTTCCCAGTTTTTTCCCCTTTTAAATGTGTTTGACTTTCTTTAGAAGTCTAACTTCCTAGATTCACTATAATATGAAAATGCCTCATATAAAAGTGCCTTTACTGATTTTCCTTATGAATGAAGAGATCATAGATTCGTAGCTAGCAGGGAGTTTAGAGATTATCTAGTCATATTTCCTTCTTTCATCTCACTCTCCTCATTTTATAGCTGAGCAAAATGAGAGTGAAAATATTTTCACTAAGATTACATAGGTAGCAAAAATGGCAACTAGTACTAAAGTAGTAAAAAGGGGCGACTAGGTGGTATAATAGATAGAGCAACAGGCGATAGAGTAAGGAAGACTTGAGTTCAAATCTAGGCTTAGAAACTTACTGGCTGTGGACCTTGGGAAAATCACTTAACCTTCTTGGCCTCAGTTTCCTCATCTGTAAAATAGCTGAAGAAGGAAAATGGCAAATTCCTCTAGTATCTCTGCTATGAAAACCTCAAATGGTGTCATGAAGAGTTAGACATGACTAAAAGTAAATAAAAAAGTGGCAAAGCCAGGATTTGAAACCAGATTCTCTGACTCTAAAACACATTGCATCAGCTCTGCTTCTTAGAGCAACAACAATGCTGACAAAAAAAGAAATCACTCTGGGGACTTACTCTATTGGTATGTGTGGTAGGAGTGAAAGGAGATTATTATCTATGTGTGAGATGGGTGCTGTTTCTTTTTTATAGCTGAGTAACATCCATTTTATTGCTCTGAGGCAATATCTAATCAAACAAGAGCTATTCACTCACCCAATCAATCAGAAACAATATCTTACATTTAAATAACACTTCTTCTACTTATATTCTCAAAAAGGTTTTTCATTTTCTTCAAAACAACCATATAGAGGTTGAAAAGGTAGCATTTTGAAATTTTTCAAAATGAGGAAACTGAACCACAGTAACAGAATAAAAAGACCTTTTCTAGGGATACAGGAAAGGCAGGATTAATTAATAAGTATCTTTTTCTTTCTCCTATCTCATTCCCCAGTTAAAGAGTAAAAAAAAAACCTCCTTTTAACAAATGTAGAGAATCAAGCAAAAGTAATTCCCTCCTTGTCCATGTCTAAAAATGTTACGTCTTATTCTGCATCTTGAATCTATCATCACTATCAAGAGGTGGGTAGCATATGGTCCTTCTCAGTCCTCTGGCATCATGATTGTCATTTCATTGATCAGAGTTCTGAAGTATTCCATGGTTTTTGTCTTTACAATGTTTTTGTATAAATTAGAATGAAGTTCTTCAGTCCTAATCTTATGTACTTTCTACTATCTGACACTGTCCCCAAACTAATCTTTAATATGTTTCTCTCCAACATTTGGATTCTCTTTAGGGAGATAAGCTTTGTCAATAAGAAGCTTATTATTGTTATTAAAAATAAAAATGTACTGTAAAAATCATGATTCAATTAAAACTCCTGAATTAACCAAATTGTTTCTCCCTTAGCACTAAACTCCTAAGAGGCAAATAGTGAGAAAATATGTTGAAAGAAAAAATATTTTTTTAAAAGTCCACTTCTAAGACATATTTGATGGTTAGTACATGATTAATCTCTATGTGCTTCATCTTCCATCTTGGCTAATGACAGTGATATTTCACAATGATAACCAGTAAATATGAGAACCACAACCATCAAAGATATGATTAAGTTCACTATATGACACCATAAAGAAGAAAGTAGATTCAGATATTTTAGAAGATATTTCAATAAGAACTGAAATAATAAGTTTTTTTTGTGGTTCACCTTATCTTCCCCTCAATTTATTCTCTTTTCTCTTCCCACACTATTTTTAAGCAACTAGCATTATAAAACAACTGGATACTGACCAATCAGAACAAATCTCACATTGAGTACTATTTCTGACACATTGTACTAATTTGCATCATCTAGAAATGTTATAAGAATCCTTTGCTTCTTGGTTGCTTTGGAACTGCAACCATCAAAACACAAAAATATTCCTAAAACACCAAAAAAATCCCAAAAGCTTATTGCATAAATAATGTTGAAAATAGCTCAAAAATGTTTTAATTCTTAACATTTCCTGATTTTTTTGCATCTGTTTTCGTACTGTTATTATTCCTGCCTACACAAACATTTTTATCCTCTTATCTTAGCAGTTGTCTGAATCTATAGCCAGGATTAGCAGCTGCTCTAAGATTTTTACCTTGGTTTTCCAAAAGGCCTCAGTCTTGTATCTGGTATCTATTGAGAATTTACTGAATGTGCCTGCATTGTCTTAGACTGTGTTTCTACAATATATAGCACTGTTCTATGATGAGATGCCCAGGTATATAATATGTTCACACCAAGCTAGCCATTAAAATTATTTTTTTTGGTCACCTATCAGAAGCTATGATTAATAACAGTGAGCCACAGTAAGATACGTTGTTAGTCCATAAATGTCAACCACATTAGCAGAAAGAATGTAATTTCCATATTGAAAATGATAGCAGTTCTGTGTCCAAAGTAATGTAAATGGCATAAGAGACTATACCAAGTTTCTTAAGTTGACATAAAACAGAACAAAGATATTCATAGCACTGGTTAATAATGAACAAGAAAAAGTAGCCCAAGTCTAAAGTTGTCTGCCACTTACAATTACTTTTCTCCTATGAAAATGATGCCTAAGTGAAAAATACTTACAATTTGGTCTCGTAATCTTTCCAAGCTTTGTCAAATGGCTTTTTGAGGTCCTTAGAAAAGAGAAAATGAACTTGAAATTATATTCACCTTTGACTTAGGATAAAATATGATTTTTAAGCAGGGGTCCTAAAGTTATAATAATATATATTTATAAAATAGAAATATTTATATATTTAATATAAATGAAATATATTATATATAAATATATATGTTTATAAAAGCAGTTTATACTTTTTAAACACACATACAAGATAACTTTCATCTGATATTTATAAGAACTCCATGAGAATGACAGGGTTAAAGAGAGATTACTAGACCTATTTGAAAGTCACAAACACTGAGGCTTAGAAAGGGCATACAACTAATAGTGGACTAACTGCATACAACCAAGAACTACAACCCTAATCTATTTATTCTTAGTCCAAAACTTTTATAATCCTCTCTGAACATCCTAACTGTCCACCTTTCTCCTTCTTTACTGTCAACAAACTATTCAAATTGTTGCTGACGCAGAATTTTTATTTTAATGATAAATTTTAGCATTCCACCTTAAAAAATAAGTTCTGTTGAGGGTTACATAATTTAAAATGTATACTTTTCAAAATCAATTAACAAGCAGTTAGGTGATAACTCTGTGCCAGACACTGTACTAGCACTGGGGACAGAAAGAAATGGAAAAAATAGCAGTCCTTGGAGGAGTTCACATTCTAACCGAGAAGACAACATGTGAATATCTAGATACATACAAGATATATAGAGTGTGAATAGAAGGTAAGGTAAAAGGGGTAAGGATTGGGGAGAGTATCCCCATCCCTAACAAGTGAGGGTACACCCACAGGGACTACAGAAGCAGGAATCTGTGTTGAGTCTTGAAGAAAGTCAGGGACACTGAGCAGAAGAGACAGAAAGGGAAAGCATTTCTAGCAGGGAGAACAGTGCAAAGGCAGTTCACAGAGTACAAGATGAGAGTAAAAGAAGTAAGAGGATTTGGAAGGTAGGAAAGAGGCCAGGTTGTAAAGGGCATCAAATGTTAAACAGGGGACTTAATCTTCAATCCTTGGGGTAATAGAAAGCCACAGGCATTTACTGGGCAGGGAGGGGATAGAGTCAAATCAACACTTCAGAAAAACCACTTTGGTATGCTAGAGTAGAGTCGGGAGAGACTTGATGAACACAGATGAATTAGAAAACTAATATAGTATAGGTAAGAGGTGATAAGGGGTTAAACTAGTGGAGTAGCTGTGTAGGTAGAGAGAAAGAAAGGAATGCATATAAATGACATCTGAGAGAAACAAATGACAAGATTTGGCAACTGATTGTATATGTGGGAGGAGTGATGGAGAAGTTGAGGACGATCCCACAGTTTTGAATTTGAATCACTAGAAACATTTTCCTAACTATAGCTTAGAAAAGCAGAAGTTTAAAGGAGAGTTAAATCATATTATCGAAGACTTACTCCTTTGACTCCTTTCAAGTCTCCTTTCAACAAAGAATCCAAGGTGAAGATCACATTGTGGCTTAGACCTTGGAGCTGTAGGGGAAAAGGAGAGTGCCAAGTTAGTTTATTTATCCATTTTTATGCTAATGGTCATACTGGCCACTTTAATGGTGGCTAGAACTACACATTAATCAACTGATGACATCATCTGTAAAAACAGAGAGATGGCATAAATGATCTCTAAAGACTGATGTTCTGGCTCAAATTCTATTTTAAAGTCCTTTGTAAGTTCTCATGATGAAAAATGTTCTCCACCTCCAGAAAAAACACACAATAAAACCTGACACAGTCAATGCAGATCAAAGCAGACCATTTTTTCACATTATTTCTTCATTTCTTTTAACGTGTCTTCTTCCATGATATGACAAATATCAAAATGTGTTTTGTATGGTAGCACATGTATAACCAACATTAAATTGCTTACAGTCTTAGGGAAGGGAGGGGAAGGAGGGACAGAAAATAATTTAGAACTCAAAATGTTAGGAAACAAATACTAAAAATTGTTTTTACATTTAATTGGGAAAAATATAATATTTTAGAAGAGGAAAAAAGGTAAAATGATAAAAGCCCTTTACAGTCCTAAAATTCTTTAGCTCCTTCCATTTCTAAGATTATCTGTTCTGAGATCCCTTCAAACTCTAGAATTTCATATTGTATAGTTTCTTCCACTTCTATATTCCAGGGTCCTTCCTGTACTTTACCAGGCTCTAAAGTTCCTTCTGGTCCTAAGAGCATGTTCTAGGATTTTGGTTTTTTCTTTACCTCTAAAATCCTATGTTCTGACATATTGTGTTTTCAGTTCTACTATTCTTTGATTCTCAAGTTTAGGATATTCTAAAAAGTAGCTTTGTAGTAGGAGAATGAGATATCCTCCACACCTTTCCTCATGATCCCACAAAATAATATTTGCAGGATACATCCCAGGGCTAAAAGCTCTCGGCATATTACATATGAAGCTGAGTCTAGCTGGGAAAAGAGAAGCAGCCAAAATAATTACTCCCTCTAGTGGCAATGTGGTCATCTGTCTTAGATGATTTATAAAAAAAATAAAGGGGTAGGAAGAGCAGGGAAGGTTCTTGCTATCTTATGCCACACTGCTAGGGAAATCTTGTGTTTACTGCAAAAGGTAAATTTAATAATAATAACAGGGATAAAGGTGACCTGTGACTTCACCGACAGAAGAAATTCTCTTTCCTAATGTAGAACAGCCCCTTTTTTGGAACTTAGTCTTAGTTGCCCAGAGCATGGAGAACTGCTCAAGATCCCATAGCCAGGAGGGTCAAAGGCAGGCCTTCACAGATGATGGCACTAGAATTTGAGGGAGGATAAATGACTTGCCAAATGCAACGGAGCTAGTTACCAATGAAGCCACAGAGAAAATTACTGGAACCAAACCTGCAAATAGAATATTATGTGGATTGAAATAGATGGAAGAGCAAAATTTGAGGGGGAAACAATTAAGACCTGCTACATTTAAGTCAAGTGCTTATAAAGAAATGAAGTGGAGAGGCAGATAGGTGGCTCAATGGACTGAGAACCAGTTCTGGAGATGGGAGGTCCTAGTTTCAACTCTGACCTCAGACAGCTATGTGACCCTGAGCAAGTCACATGGAAAAGCAGTGAATATTAATAAGGAAATTATTCTTTCCCAGGTGCACTGGTATCTTTTGGTGTTCTTGTATCTTTGATTGTTAGATGACTACTTTTTCAATGACATGTATATGTATTCAAGGCTAATTGCCTTCAAATCACATGTCAGTAAAAACCAACGAATTGATGAATCGCCATTCACAAGTATGTGGGAAACACAGCTTAAAGGTTACAAGAATAAGTTGGCACTTCTAACCCAATAAGTATAATGTAGGAAACAAAGAGGATCAATACAAGTTGGCATTTGAACAAATAAACATCCAAGAAAAAAAAAAGTAATAGTGTTTCCTAAATTAATTTCTAGTTCAGTGATTCAATGTCTATTATACATGATCTGCTGGATAAAAACTGCATCCCCCAAAATTCATTTCTGAAATAAACTATGTATAGATTTGACATTAAGTTCTAGATGGTGACGCCAGCAGAGTAGAAACTTCAAGAGATCCCCCAAAGTGTGAAGCTCTTTGGGTATGGGCTTAGCAACATTTATTCTTCAAAGTCAGGCCTAAGATTCTGGGAAGACTGCCAATCTTAAGAGCCAATCTTAAAACCTCTGAGCCCTTCCACACCGAGATAGAAAACAATGTGCTTTGAGAAGAAAGAGGACCAAATCTAACAATGGGACAGAGCAGGGGGAATCCTACTGCTGGACAGCTAAAAGAGGTACACCAAGAAAAAGGCTTCAATTCTTGAACTGTCTGGTCTGAAGGTTTAGAAGGGGAATCCCAGGACCCCTCCCCCAGGTGCTGTGCAGAGACTCCAGCGGCTCCTGAAATCTCAGGGCAGGAGGAGGGCACACTGGCCCGGACAGAGGGTCTTGCTGGCCCCGGACTTGGGGAGTTGAACACAGGCACCTGGGGAGGTGATTGGAGGAGAAAGCCAGAGAAACATGCTTGGAAGATAGAAGCTTAGAGGGAGCCAAACCTCAGACCACTTGGCTTCCTCACACTGAGAACAAAGGGCTTCAAGAGGAAAGAAAACCAGATCAAACACAAGGACAGAACAGGGAGAGACCCTACTGCTGGACAGCTCATCTCAACAAAAACACTCCTTCTTGTCCCCCCACTTTTTTTTTCCTCTTGAGGTTTGCCTCAGGGCACACTAAGCAGTACAGACTAATCCAATCAATACAGGTTTAATCCCATCAATTGGACAGACAAGAAATCTTCAGAGGACAGAGAAAGTAACTACAAACCTCCATTGCCAGTTGAGGGAAGATCTTTCATCAAAGCTCATTAAATTCATCTGCTCAAACTAGCAGAACAGAAAAGGAAAAAATATGAGTAAAAAACAGAAAAAGAGAAAAGAAATGACAACTGACAGCTTCTTTCAAGGAAGTGAAAAGAGAGCAAATGAAACAGAAATAGAAAAAGAGGAAGAAGTTCAATCAAATTGGACACAGGCTTTGGAAGATCTCAAAATTCAATTAACTCAAGAATTCAGGAACTCAAAAAGCAATCAAGAAAGGCTGAAGTCAATTTGAAAAAGGAAATACATGAACTAAAACAAGAAAATAAAGTCTTAAAAGCCAGCATTAGCCAGCTTGAAAATGAAGCAAAGAAGGCAAAAGATGATCTACAAAGAAAATCAGACCAGAAGGAGGATGACCAAAAAGCTAGGGATGAAATTCAGTCTTTAAAAAATAGAACTCAACAACTAGAAGCAAATGACTTCAGAAGACAGCAAGCAAAGATATATAGAACAAAATTTTAAAAATGAAAAATTTGAGGAGAATATGAAACACCTCATTGATTCAACAAAAGATCTGGAGAATAGAGCTAGAAGAGACAATTTAAGAATTATTGGTTTATCGGAACATCATGACAAAAGGAAAATTTTGGACATCATCCTACAAGAAACTATCAGACAGGGGCAGCTGGGTAGCTCAGTGGATTGAGAGACAGGCCTAGAGACTGGAGGTCCTAGGTTCAAATCTGGCCTCAGACACTTCCCAGCTATGTGACCCTGAGCAAGTCACTTGACCCCCATTGTCCACCCTTACTACTCTTCCACCTAGGAGCCAATACATGGAAGTTAAGGGTTTTAAAAAAAAAGAAACTATCGGAGCCAACTGCCCTGACATTCTCAAACAAGAGGGAAAAGTGGAAATTCAAAGAATCCACAGATCACCTTCTACATTTAATCCACAACTGACAACTTCCAGGAATATTATAGCCAAATTCAAAACCTACCAAAGCAAGGAAAAAATATTACATGCCGCTAAAAAGAAGTTGTTCGGATATCAGGGAAACACAGTTAGGATAACACAGGATCTGGCTGCATCTACATTGAAGGACCAGAAGGCATGGAACATAATATTCAGGAAAGCAAGAGAACTGGGTCTACAACCAAGAATCAACTATCCAGCAAAACTGACTATATTATTGCAGGGAAAAGTATGGTCATTCAATAAAATTGAGGACTTCCAAGCATTCATAAAGAAAAAAAACAGACTTAAACAGTTTTGCCCAAACATAGAACTCAAGAGAATCACCATAAGGTAATTAAGAGAGGGAGGGGAAATCTTTTCTTTAAGGGACCCAATAAGTTCAATTGATTTGTATCCCTAGAAGAGAAGAAGATATTGGTAAATATTAAAAATTGTTATTACTAACAGGGTAACTAGAAGAAGTTTACATAGAGGGAACTGTATAGGATGAAATGTCAAGATATATACACACACACACACATACATATACATATATGTATGTATGTATAAATATATACAAAACTAGAGGGGAAAAAAGAAGGTAATACTATGAAAAATGGGAAAACAAACAAAATGGAGTAAATTTATATTCCATAAAGAAGCGTGTGGGGTGAACAGGGGAGAATAACAATACACTGGAATGGTAAAGAGGTTAGAGAGAGGAAATATTTAATACTTAAGTGCATTGAAAGCAACTTAAAGAGAGAAGAACAATCAGATCCATTGGGGCAGAACATTGATTTGTGCCTTATAGAGAAGTAGAAAGGTAACAAAAGGACTGGTGGGGAGGGAAGTAACACTAGGGAGGGAGAGGGGGGGATAGCTTAAAAAGATCCTAAAGAAGAATAAGAGGGAAATAAGAAGGGAGAGGGGAGAAAGGGAAGTACAATAAGGGAGGGGATTAGGGGAACTGATTAAAAACAAAACACTGGTATAGAAGGAAATAGGGAAAGAAGAAAAGCCAGGACAAGGGGAGAGAATCAAAATGTCTGGGAATGGTTGATAATTATAACTCTGAATGTGAATGGGATGAACTTACCCATAAAATGGAAGCAAATAGCAGAGTGGATTAGAAACCAAAATCCTACCCTAAGATGTCTACAAGAAACACACATGAGACAGGCAGACATACATAGAGTAAAAATGAAGGATGGAGAAAAATCTATTGGGCTTCAAATGAGAAAAAGAAGGCAGGGGTTGCCATCATGATCTCTAATAGAGCCAAAGTAAAAATAGATCTGGTTAAAAAAGATAGGGAAGGTAATCAAAGTCAGGTCTAAATTATCATGGAAAGGTTTGGCAAATATTTGCAATATTAACTTATGAAGACCTACTAAGTTTTAGAAGAGCTACAAATTGTGTGGAAGGTAAAATTGCAGATCTTTTGAAGTGCTTAATATGTTAGAGGTTATTTTTTTGGACTTAACACAAGGCTAAGCACAAAATAGTTGCCTCATTAATGCTTATCATCTGATAGTACAATAATGAAGAACTCAGTAGAATATGCATGATTATTATGTGGAGTGAGATATTTATATCCTACCTGTGTATCTGAATCCCATAACTATCTATCTATATATTCCAATACAGTGAAAATGTAGCATATGTCACAACAAAAATCATTCTTCCCAATTGGATATCTCATAGAAGAATGATATATAATATAGTGAGTTCTATATTATTAGTTTGGGGCAGCTGGGTGGCTCAGTGGATTGAGAGCCAGGCCTAGAGACTGGAGGACCTAGGTTCAAGTCCGGCCTCGGACACTTCCAGCTGTGTGACCCTGGGCAAGTCACTTGACCCCTATTGCCCACCCTTACCACTCCTGGGCCAAGGACGGTCCCTAGCCCGGATGAAAAAGGAGGAGGGTTGGGCGTGGGGCTAGCAACCCCACCCTGTAAAAACTACATCTGCTAAAGAAACTGCAACCTAAAGTAGGTGCAGCTGGGCTAGCTCAGTGGATTGAGAGCCAGGCCTAGAGACAAAAGGTCCTAGGTTCAAACCCGGGCTCAGACACTTCCCAGCTGGGTGACCCTGAGCGACTGTGTGACCCATTGCCTACTGGTTGTGGCCCTATGCTCCTAGAATGGAGTCCCAGGATAAAAAAAAATATTATTAGTTTGCCAAGTTATAACTATTATTGAGGTAAATAAACACACACGTGCCCAAACATATTTATGTCCTTCAGATAATACTCTAATACAATATTGTCTGAGATTTGTGATTTCATCAGGGTAAGGGGAACCCAATGAAGAAAATGTTAGCCAATACAGAGTAACAGTTCTTCTACAACTTTTGTCTTATTAATTTTCATAAGACTAGATATAATCAGAGTTAATTCTTTTTTCCATCACCAGAGCTCTAGCCCATCCCTCCCTATGGTGGAGTGGTGATGTTGGGATTTGAAGCTTCTGCAAATGGAACTAGAGCTCTGGTACATCCCACACCAAGCTGGAAAGACTCAGAAATGGGCCAGGTTATAGGCTGAACTTCTGCCATCTTGGACCTGGCCTTGTGCTAAGTTCTGAGTGACAGGCTGGCCTCAGAATAATGACCTTTCCAGTCCTAGCAACTCTCAAAGATTATTTCTGAAGCTACAGAGGGTTTTCCATCTGTTTTGGTAGAAGGAGGACCCAGACTGACAAAATCACAGATTTCTAAAGTAAATCCAGTTTCTCAAAACAATAACATAGTAAAATCATCCAGGTGTTAGTCATACCACCTTCTTGCCCTCTGCATATTAAATGGACTATATACCATGATAGAAATATTCAAAAGCTGGGGTGTTAATCAAGAAGAAAACGTTTTAGTGTGCCTTAAAACCTGCCAAAGACAGCAGATTTCTGAATATTGTCTGTCTAGAATAAATTTTAAGAGAAAGAGTCTACAATGGGGGACAGGAGGGGAGGGGGAACAGCTTTCAGGTCTGGTCTGCTCTTTGGCTGGCAGCCCCTTAGGGGCTCTTAGAAAATTGAACTATATGAAGAACATCTCATTTGCTTGAAGAAGCAGGAGTGGTTCTACAATGACCTCCAGAGTCTATCCCTCAAAGCAGAAAGTTTTTCTTGTTATTTCAGGCAAAAAGAAAAGCAAAGGAACTATGGCTAAAGCAAGGAAGGGAATGAGGTAAGGAGTTGACATTGAGGAAATTGTGGGGAATAGAGGGGAGAAACAGTCTTAAGTTAGGGTGGGTTAGGACCACTAACTACTATTTTATTTTCATGGTTTGCCTCATGTTGACAACTCCTAGAATTTATGGCAACTGTAGAACAAACTTCATTTAGGCATCACATTCTGTGAATGTGAGGCAATAAAATTTAAGGGCTATTAACAAGGTGGTGAGGCAGACTGCTTACTCATACTGTTTTTATTTTTTTTAAAGAGCAGAGAATAATTCAATTTAACTTTTACTAAATACCTAATATATGGCTTAATTTTGGAGAGTCTCACTTCTAACCAAAAAATATTCCAGGAGAGCAGAGAGGGCCAGGAGGACCTCAAGTCACTAGACCATGGATAATTGGGGGAAATAATCATCCTTCACATCCTTTGTCCCTCTTTAGGAGTATGGGTAATCACAGGAGATAATTGCCTAGACATGGGAGTGGCTGTCTCTTTTTATGATCATTGCCCAGACTTTTAAAAACCATGCTGCCTACATGCTGGTCTTCCTCTTCACCTGCTTCTCACTGAAACCTGGGCACTTTCCCAGGGATCCTAGGCTATGATAAAGGAACGTTTGCTTTTTATTGATAGGAGCTAGATGGTACAGTGGATAGAGAATCAGGCCTAGAGTCAGAGAGAACTGAACTAAAATCTGACTTCGGACACTTTCTAGCTACGGAACTCTCAGGAAGTCATTTAACCCTGTTTGCCTCAGTTTCTTCATCTTTAAAATGAGTTGAAGAAGGAAATGGCAAACTACTCCAGTATCTTTGCCAAGAAAACCCAAAAAGAGGTCATGAAGAGTTGGACATGACTGAATCAACTAAACAAAAACAATATTCATATGAAATTATTTAATCAGCTATCTCAATGAATGGAAACTTTTTTGGTTTCCAGTTTTTTTTTTTTTGCTTTTTTTTTGGGACACCATGAAGAGTGTGCTACGAATATAAAAGATCCTACGTCAATGGCATTTTCTGTCATTCACCTCCTAGAAGTACATGTCTGGTAATGTACAAAATTCATGGCTAACAAAGCACTTAGGCAGTACTCTGACCCAATAACTAGAGTGAAACAACAACTTGTTCTTCTTGCTGGGGAAGTAGTTACAATATTCATCTAAGTCTATCACAGCTGATCACCCATGAGATTATCACAGATAAAACACAATACCTTCAAAAGGAGATGAGGAATCTAAAGAAAGAAAAACTCAAGGGAAACATTGGCCACTGTCTTTAAGTACTTAGGAGCAGATTTCTTCTGTGTTGTTGATAAGAAATCAAAACTAGTGGTTAGAAGTTAGAAAGGAGGATTCACTTAATCGATATATGCAAAGGCTTTCTAAGTAGAACTGTCTAACAATAGAGTGGGCATATTGTGAAGTAATTAGAAAAAAATAGTAGGACCATGCATGCCCACCTATCATCTACTGCTCCCTTTTACAGGTGCTCAATGAATTCAAGCTGTTTTCTCTTCTAAGTACTCTTTAATTTAAATTTTAAATTTTTATTATTCTGAACTTCACAAAAAAATCAACAAATGTTTACATATGCACAGAATAGAAAAATGAGAATTGTACACAAAACCATCAATCTCTTTTAGCTACAGCTTGTATTTCAATAGAAATTCAAAATATTAGTTTTAAAACTCTCCTACTTTCCTTGGTTTCCAGAATTTCACTGGAGACATTACACACACACACACACACATTTTCCAGCTGTTCAATCATGTGTGACTCTATGTAACTCCATGGAACAGGGGTTTTCTGGGCAAGGATCCTGGAGTGATTTTCCATTTCCTTCTCTAGTGGATCCAGTGAATTCTTTTTGTCAGGCAATGAGAGCTTAAGTGACTTGCCCAGAGACACACAGCTAGGAAATGTCTGAGATTGAATTCAAACAAATATTTCTGACTCCAGGAAGAGTATTCTTAACCACTGAGCTATAGCTGCCTCTATATAGCTCTGTGTGTGTGTGTGTGTGTAATATGACATACCCATACAATAATACTATAATGATCCATTTTTTTCTTTTTTGTGGCACTAATACCTTAGTTACTAATAGCTAATAATCACTAGCATTTATACAATGCTATATACAATATAATTCTTACCATTGTCTTAGAATTGATACTTAATATTAATTCCAAGGCAGAAGAGCAGTTAAGTGACTTGCCCAGGGTCACACAGCCAGGAAATGTCTGAGGCCAGATTTGAACCTAAGACCGCCAGGCTCCAAGCCTAGCTTTCTATCCATTGAGCCACCTAGCTGCCCCTCAGTGCCTTGAGATTTAAAAAGTATGTTATAAATACCATTCATCTTTTTCTCACAACCCTGCCAGGTAGGTACTTTTGTGATCCTCCACCCCTTTTTTTAAATAGAGGAAAAAACTGAGACAAAAGTACTTTGCCCAGAATTGTACAGCTAGGAAGTATCTGAGGCAGAACTTCAATTCAAGGCTTCCTAACTCCGGGTCTAGCACTCAGCTGCTATCTATTTAAAAATATGTACTTCAGGGGGCAGCTGGGTAGCTCAGTGGAGTGAGAGTCAGGCCTAGAGAGGGGAGGTCCTAGGTTCAAACCTGGCCTCAGCCACTTCCCAGCTGTGTGACCCTGGGCAAGTCACTTGACCCCCATTGCCCACCCTTACCAATCTTCCACCTATGAGACAATACACCGAAGTACAAGGGTTTAAAAAAAATATGTACTTCAATGATATCTTAAGGTAACCAAAACAAAAAAAATCACATTAATAATAAAAGTCTCCTAAGGGATAATTCTGAAACACTGATTATTTTGCTTATAGAAATGCTTGGAAATATAAAGGCACAACTCCCTCAGAAACATAGGCTGACCACACAATTCACATTCCAGGCCGCTTTCTGATGTCATCAATAAAGATTAGCAACGTGTTTGGGCTTGGGAGAAGTGGGGAGAAGGAACAAGAATGACTAAATATTGTGTTTATGGAAAGTCTTGAGAATAAAGATCTGTGTATGTGTGTGGTTATCCACACTTGTATATTTGGAGACAGATAAGAAACATACTGTGTCTTGAATCATAATTGTTTTCCTTATGAATGACCACAAAAAGCCCGAAAAGGATAATAATAACCAATAATAATAGCTGACATTTATGTACCAAAAGTATAGCTCTTCTAAATTTTAACTTGGTTTCCTTTGCTAGATTACCATCCACGTGCCATCCCCTAATTGTGAATGTACTCCAGGGGTCAGTCCAGGGTCCTCCCCTCTTCTTTTTATATACTTTCTTCCACAGGCACCTCATTAGTTTCCACAGGTTCAATGATCATCCTTACACAGATTTTCAGATTTATATATACAGCCCTAATGTCTTTCCTAAATTCTAGTTGATTGTCACCAACTGTCTAAAGGGCAAATTAAACTAACTGTCCTGGAAGAAACTCCAACTCAACATGATCCAAACAAAAATATTTTTTCCCCTTTACAAAACTATTCTCTATTTGAACATTCCTATTTCTGCTGATAGCACCAACAATCTTTCAGTTGCTCCAATGAACAACCATGGAGGCATTCTTGACTTCCTACTTGACTTCACCCCAGAAATCCAATTCTGCCATAACATCATCTCTTACTTCTTTCCCCTTTTGGCTATTCAGAGAGCCTTTACCTCTTAATGCTTCTTGCCTGAACTATTCAAACATCCTCCTACGAATGATCTCCTTGATTCATGTTTCTCCCCTCTCCAAGTTCATCCTCCATAGTGTTGCCAAAATGATATATTTTTTTTTTGCTGTTTTTTTAAACCCTTAACTTCTGTGTATTGGCTCCCAGGTGGAAGAGTGGTAAGAGTGGGCAATGGCAGTCAAGTGACTTGCCCAGGGTCACACAGCTGGGAAGTGGCTGAGGCTGGGTTTGAACCTAGGACCTCCCGTCTCTAGGCCTGGCTCTCAATCCACTGAGCTACCCAGCTGCCCCCCTCAAAACAATATTCTTAAACCACAGGTTTGACTAGGCTACTCTATTATTCTATGAACTTTAATGGTTCCTATTACCTCTAAAGATCAAATACAAAGTCCAGTGTTTTATGAGGTTTTTTCTACTTTAGTCTCCTTCATATGCTTTAGTTTATTCCCATCAAATTAACCTTCTTGCTGTTTCACATGTACAATATTCCACACTGGACATCTGCACAGGCTGTCCTGAATGCCTGGAATGCAAATCTCTTTTCTTCTACCTTCTGGAATCCTTAGTTTCCTTCAAAGCTCAGCTCAAATACTACTTTTCTACATGAGCTCTTTTCTGATCTCCTTTCCTCCCCAATCCCAAGAAGGAGTATGAGGAATTTCTGCCCCCCTCAAAAAGACTGCGTGGCTAGGTGGCATAGTGGATGGAGTACTGAGCCCGGAGTCCAGAAGATTCATTTTCCTTAGTTCAAATCTGGACTCAGACACTTCCTAGTTGTGTGATCCTGGCTAAGTCACTTAACCCTATTTGTCTCAGTTCCACATCTGTAAAATGACCTAGAGAAGTAAATGGCAAAACATTTTGCCTAGAAAACCCCAATTGGGGTAATAATCAGACACGACTGAAATGATTGACTAACAATAATAAAAAATAGCTTGTAATTATTTTGTATATATTTTTATTTGGATATGTTGCCCCAACCTACAGAATATAAACTTCTGGAGGTTAAGGGCTGTTTCATTTTTTCCCCTTTTAACTACATAGGAGATACTTAATAAATGTTTGTAGTGTGAGTGATTAGTCAGAAATTAGATGTACAACTAATTATAGAAAGCAAAAAAAAAAAAAAAAAAGGGTTGATATTTGCACCAGCAGGGGGAGTATAGTATTCATACTGATAAGATCAGAGATAGGCTACTGTGGAAAAAACTGAGGATTTAAGTTATAAAGAGACCTGGGTTTTGATCCTGGTTCTGACACTTACTAGCTGTGTAACCGTAGGCAAGTCATTTACCTTCTGAGCTTCAGGCTCCATATACATAAACTAGGAATAATAGTACTTGTGCTACCTACCTATATCATCAGCATCTACATAGACTTTTTAAGATTTGCAAAGTACTTTATTAAAGTTATCTCATTTGATCTTCTCATTTTGATGGTAGGTACTATAATTGTCTTACTTTACAGGCAAGGAAACTGAGACAGGAGATTTTAATCAAGAAATAGTTGGTGACTGAAGTAGGATTTGTACTCAGTTTTTCCTGCCTCTAGGTCCAACATTTTATGCACACACTGTCTTTGAAGCAAAGAGCTGAATGCCATGTTTTTCAGCCTTTAGTTATGAATTTTTTTTATTTTTTCTTTGTTCAAAGTTTTTTTTTTTAAGTGAATCCTATTCTTGACCCAAAGCAAGTTTGGATAATTAAATCTAAAGCTACCAGAAAAAGTCTGAGCTTGCAATAGAAGTGTTTCCATAGCTAATTACAACATGGCTAAGGCAACACAATAATTGCATTTAATTCCTATAGTAGTTTGCATTATCCTTAATGGATCTCTTAAATAACAGTTTTCACATCTATTGAATAATTATTTTCATTCATGCTACTAAAATTCTGTTGATTACTTCATTTCCACTTAGTCTGCTTCCAATTTATTTTTCTTTTGTGATAAAGATTAATGTGATTTCTAACAGTCTGAAATTACTAATGAATCAAGGACTGCATGATGTAAAATATTTCTACTGATTAGCTTTTCTCTGGATACATTTAAAAGAGCTACTCTTGCGGTATTTTATTTCTTTGAAAAATGGAAAGAATGCTTAGTTATAGAAAATATAAATTTTTTTTATCAGTAAGAAAGATTCAGTATCACTATGTTCCTCTAAAAATTATGTTTTTAATGAGGGGTTATCCCTTGATTGGGGAATGGCTGAACCAACTGTGGTATATGATGGTGAAGGAATACTATTGTGCTATAAGGAATGATGAACTGCTTGATTTCTATGTGAATTGGAAAGATCTCCATGAACTGATGAGGAGTGAAATGAGCAGAACCTGGAGAACACCGTATACAGAAAGTGAAGCACTGTAGAATGATCAGACATAATTGACTTTGCTACTAATAGCAATGCAGTGATTCGGGACAATCCAGAGGGACTTATGAGAAAGAATGCTACGAGACAGAACTTTGGGATTAGAAATGAAGAAGAAGACTTTACATTTCACTTGTTTACATGGGTATATGATTTGGGGTTTTGGTTTTAAAAGATTCCTTTATTACAAAAATAAATACTATGGAAATAGGTATTGAGTGATAATTCATGTATAACTCAGTGGAATTGCTTGTCAGCTCTGGGAGGGGAAAGGGAAGAAAGGAGAGAGAGAAAATGAGTCATGTAACCATGGAAAAATATTTTTAAAAATAAATAAAAATTATGTTTTCATTGCTAGTGTATTAAATAGCTTGTTAATTTGGAATGCCCAATGAGATTTTTGATAATTCCACCAGGGGTGAGCTTGAAGTTACCATTGCACTATATGAAGAATGGGGAGATTAAGCCAAAGGAGCCAGGAATGACTTTTAACCCATTTAAAGAACACATTTTTAAGTATTTCAGACATTTTTATTCATCTAAATATAGCACCTGCTATGCTAATCACCAATTTTTTTCTGTAGTAGATGCCTAGACTAGATGAGTTATTAGTCTGAGTTACTATTCTTACTTGAAAATAAGAAAGCTGTACTTTAAATCCTTTGAAATATTGGTAAGCACATTTAACAAATTGGAATATGTTAAAAGAAACCATGTGATATGGCCGTTTAATGCACTGCTGATGTTTACTTGGGAAAGGAAAGACTAAGAGTAAGAATGCCAGATTAGAATTCTAAGGACACAGGTTTGAGTCCCAGGTTGGCTGCTCAGTACCTGTGAGTAAATCCTATGGTCTAAAATGGAGGGTTGTTATTTAAGTAAAAAAGATAATAAAAGATAATGATACAAGGGTCACTTTAAACATTTAAAAGGCCATTGAAGAGAAGGAGAAATAGAGAGCTAATCATTATCATGGACTTAGATCTGCAAGAGACCTTTGAGATTTGATTTTCTCATTTTACAGATGAAGAATTTGAAATAAGGACAGTAAAACTAACTTGCCTAAGGTCATGGTGGGCAGTAAATGTCAGAACAAAGATCCAAATCCAGGTGCTCTGATGCTAAAGTCCTCAAACTTTCTTTTTTTTCTAAACCCTTACTTCCTGCCTTAAAATCAGTAACTATGTATTGATTCTAAGGCAGAAGAGTGTTAAGGGCTAGGAAATGGGAGTTAAGTGATTTTCCCAGGGTCATACAACTACAAAGTGTCTGAGGTCATATTTGAACCCAGGACTTTATATTTCCAGGTCTGGCTCTCTGTCCGGTAAGCCATTTAGCTGCCCTCTTTGAGCACTTTCAACAGTAGTAACACTTGCTTCTTTCTGTTCTGTGTTACTCTATGAGGCAGAACTAATATCAATGGGCAGAAGTAGAAATTTAACTCAATAAACATTTTCTATATAGCTATTACATTTTTATCATGCCAGGGGGGTGGGTGGTGCTGAAAAAGATTAATGAAGATGCAGAGGTGAGCTCACCCTAAGGAAGAATTTTCTGTCAATTTCTATCAATTTTCTACCAAACAACCTTATCAATAAAGGTTGTTCAACCATGAAAGAGTCCTTGCCTCCAGAAGCAGTGAGCTCCCCTTCCCTGTCCCTAGAGGTTAGGTGGCCATGAATGAGAATCATTGTAGAAAGGACTACCCTGGAGACAGTGGTGATCTCTAAAGCCCCTTTTAATTCTTAAGATTTTGTGTGGAACATCAATGAGATGTCACAATCAGGAAAAAGCAAAGGGTTCCATGAAATGACAGTAATATAGTTTGCTGTGCATACTTGGCAGACTAGGAATAAATGTTTATTGAATGAATTGATATTTCCTCTAGTGTCTTTGGTAAATTGCTTTTCATTAGCCGGTACATAGTTTTGACTATTACAATCCACCTTATTCAAGGTAGTACTGATGTAGGAAGCTAACTCGAACCACTATTATTAGTAATGCCTGTAAAATGCCAGGTAAAGCTCATTTGGGGAGATTCCTTTTCATAGTGGAAGAAATATTTGCATTAAGAATGGCTAATTGTAATCTTTTTTACTCACGTGTTGTGTGAATATTTTGTTTTTTGAAGCTTAACTGCTAGTATTCTCTTAAGTTTGTAAGCTAAAAGTTCATGGAAATGAGATTTAGCGGGTGCTGAGGCAGAGAGAAAAACTGTAATAGTAATAACAACAACGGGGTACTGAATTATCACAGTGAATACAAGGCTACAATACACACCAGTCTTTTTGGACAAATATATACCAACTTGTAGCAATGCTATTAACATCAATTTGTATATAGGAAGGAAAAAAGGAAGAAAAGAAGGTGCATTAAATAAATACCTGTTATGTACCAGGGATTGTGTAAATGTTATCTTATTCATTCCTCCTAGCAATCATGAAACAGATGCTACTATTATTTCCATTTTACCCTTGAGGAAACCGACACAAATAGAGGCAAAGTGATTTTCCCACGGTCACAAAGTTAGTAAGTTTTTGAAGCTGAATTTAAACTCAAGTCTTCTTGACTCCAGGTCCAGTTCTTTCTCCTTTGTACCACCTAGCTGCCCTCCCACACCTGTAGGTACACATGCATGCATATGTATAAATTTACATGTACATATAACTCCTTGAAAGGGAAGAAATGATTTGCAAACTGGAAACGTGAAGGAAGGTGGCCTAGCAGTACCAGATATTAAACTATACTATAAAGCAGTGGTCATCAAAACGAGATGGTACTGGCTAAGAGACAGAAGTGAGGATCAGTGGAATAGACTTGGAGTAAATGACATCAGCAAGACAGTGTATGATAAATCCAAAGAGCCTAGCTTTTGGGACAAAAATCCACTATTTGACAAAAACTGCTGGGAAAATTGGAAAACAATATGGGAGAGATTAGGTTTAGATCAACATCTCACACCCTATACCAAGATAAATTCAGAATGGGTGAATGACTTGAATATAAAGAAGAAAACTATAAGTAAATTAGGTGAACACAGAATAGTATACTTGCCAGATCTCTGGGAAAGGAAAGATTTTAAAACCAAGCAAGAGTTAGAAAAAATTACAAAATGTACAATAAATAATTTTGATTACATTACATTAGTTTGTACAAACAAAACCAATGCAATCAAAATTAGAAGGGAATCAACAAATTGGGAAAAAATTTATAACAAAAAACCCTCACAAAGGTCTAATTACTCAAATATATAAGGAGTTAAATCAATTGTACAAAAAATCAAGCCATTCCCCAATTGATAAATGGGCAAGGGACATGAATAGGCAATTTTCAGATAAAGAAATTAAAACTATCAATAAGCACATGAGAAAGTGTTCCAAATCTCTTATAATTAGAGAAATGCAAAGCAGAAGGGTTCTGAGTAAATTTTTTTTCATAGAATGTCAGACTTGTTAGGAACTTTTTAGTAGTCATTTAACCCAAGCCATATATAAACAAGAATCCCCTCTCCAGGGGCAGCTGGGTAGCTCAGTGGATTGAGAGCCAGGCCTAGAGATGGGAGGTCCTAGGTTCAAATCTGGCCTCAGACACTTCCCAGCTGTGTGACCCTGGGCAAGTCACTTAACCCCCATTGCCTAGCCCTTCACTCTTCTGCCTTGGAGCCAACACACAGTATTGAGTCCAAGACGGAAGGTAAGGGTTTAAAAAAAAAAAAAAAAGAATCTCCTCTCCAACATACCAACCAAGTGTTCCTCCAGATGGTACATGAACACCTCTGATGGGGAGAGCAGGGAAATCACTACCTCCCAAGTTAACCCGTTCTACTTTGATGTAGCTCTCATTGTTAAGTTCATTCTTTCATCTAGACTAAATTTTCTTCATTATAACCTTAGTTCTATACAATTTTTTGCAGTTTTCTTTTGTCTTTTTCCTTCCTTTTTTGAACATAGTTCAAATATTAGAGATCTGGAAATTGGAAGTTTTCAGGCTTGGCAGTTACTTAAATTGGGGGTAATCTCAAGTCTTTGGCTTCCATTGAAATTGACTGAATGCCATGGGCTATTTGAAGATTTTATAATTCTATATCTCTTTTGGAGGGGGCCCTCCTTTGCATGCTAACATGCTAACATTTCTTGAGACTGGTGGTTCCCTAAAACCCACATATACATTGAATGTCTGTGTATTCAATTATAATCTTTATGCAGATGATCCTCGGATCTATTTATCAAGTCCTAACTTCTCTATTGACCTCCAGTCTTCTGTTTCCAACTGCCTATTTGAGATCTCATAATGGATTTTCCATTGACATCATAAAATAAAGTATCCAAATTGTACTCATTATCTTCTCCCCCATAACTTTCCTCTTTCCTAATTTCCTTATTACAATTGAGGGCACTCTCTAAGGGTACCTTCCATCTACTTTATAGTTTCTATGCATCTATTCATTTGCATATCAATTCTCCCATTAAAATGGAAGCTCTAGGGGCAGGGATCACTTCTTTAATTTGTAAGTACAGTTCCTGGCACACTAAACCCTTTAAAAAATGCTAGTTGGCTGGATGTTAAATTCAGTCCATTGTTCTAGTATTTCAAGATTGCTTTTGTGCCATGTTTTAAAATTTACATTTGAATTCATAAGCATTTATTCTTTCTCCCACTTACCCCCACTTCACTGAGGAGTGGGAGAACTAAACAAAGATCTGTCCAGATCTTTTGAAATCTCATTTTAGTTATCAATTGTGTTATAAATATTTTTCTCAGTTTTGTGCTATTTCAAAATGTGTTATCTTCTATTTCTACCCTCTATGCCCATTTAGTAAGCATACCACCTCTGTCTCTGTCCAACTGACAAAAATGTTCAAGAGGACACAGCTAAGCAAAGATCTCTGGGGCACTTCCTAGAGACTTCTTCCAAGTTAACACTGAATAAATTTAACTCCTTGTGGAGTCTAAGCATACAACCAATTCTGATGACACCTAACTCACTAATGTCTAGTGTGTGTCTCTCTTTTCTACAAGAAGAGCATGTCAGACTTACACTGTGCTAAAGTGGAGGGAAACAATCCACAGCTATCCTCAGATTTATCAAATTAGTAACTATCAAAAAAAAAGAAAATTATGGGGCAGCGAGGTGACTCAGTGGATAGTCAGGCAGGAAATGGGAGATCATGGGTTTAAATCTGACCTCAGTCATTTCCTAGCTGTATGACCCTGAGCAAGTCACCTAATCCCGGTTGCCTAGCCTTTACCTCTCTTTTGCCTTACAACTGATACTTAGCATCAATTCTAGAACAAAAGGTAAGAGTATTAGGAGGGGAAAAAAAGAAAGAAAATGAGATTTGCCTGGAACAACAGTTTTGATAAAGTAATGCTATGCTGCTTCTTTGTGGTCACTAACTTCCTTGTCTAGAAGTAACCACTCTTTTAGTGAGAAGTTTTAGAATTTTTCTAGGAATCCAAGTTGGGTTCATTAATCTGTAGTTTGTATACTCCATTTCCGGAACAATCCCATTCCTCACCTTTATTTTTTTTTGGGTGGGGGGAAGTCAAGACATTGGCCCTTACCCAATTCTATAATACATTTCCAATTTTCCATGATCCTTCAGAGGTTACTTACAGTGGTTTAACAATCCCTTTGCTGAAGAGAACCAACAAAATGCCATCAATTTCCCTAAAGTTATATATATATATATATTTTCCCCCTTTATCACCTTGTCTATGTTTTAGCTGAGAAAAAAAGACCATGTTATATAATGCAAACTACCTAAAGGAGAAATGAGGAAAAAATATAGGATAACCCTGAAATTGTTTCTACCAGGGGAGAAGAGGTCTTGCTGGTATTTATATGCTTTTCTTTGATTTTTATTTTCTTTTTAAAGAATAGTTATTCTTTTAGCTAAAGTAGAAAGAGTGGAGGTTTATGTCTTTTTTTTTTTTTTCAGAAAGAAAGTATATGTATGTCATCGTCAGAGCAAAGCCTAGAGTCTGAGAGACAGCATCAGGGCTGGAGAATGAGGCCACAGAGCAGAAAAACCAACAAGGTGTCACCAAGTCCTGGAATAGAGCCAAGAGTTGCAGATTTCCCTAAGCCAGCTTCTACAAACTTAGCCAAGAGCCATACTGGAGCCAAAACTAAGCAGAAACAGTCCTGGGATTTCCATAGCTGGAACAATCCAGGGAAGAATGTGGCTGAACTAATAGTTCCCCTAGTTTCTGCCTCCTTTGAGAAGACACCCACTGGGCTCCTTGGGTTTGGTCAATGAAGGGGGTTTCTGTACCTGTCTACTGAGGGAGGAGACAAGATAAAGGAGACTTTGGGCCGTAGGAATCTGGAAGACATGTGAAGAGATGGTCCATAACTGTATCACCACCTGTATATGATTTGCTATCCTAGCTTTTACTGAGTTACCCAGAGATGCATAAAGCAGTATAAATAAGGGCAATATTTGTTAGTTTTGTCATCTTGCTTCAATTCTGAAATATCCTCTCTCCATTTCCCATTGCTTTTATTCCCCCTGAAAAATGAAACATTTTTCCCTCTGATTTTGAGGCTAATACAAATCTGCTGACTTGCTCAACACATTGGAAAATCCAATTAAAATAATGAGCCAGCTCCTAGCAGTTAAGTAAGTGACTCCCTGGTATAAATTAAGCATTCTGTGAAGTGTATTAACGCTTTCGTGCCACAAGAGAGCCATTTATTGCACTGGAGGTTATTCCATCTGAAATTGGGCCCTTATAGTAACTTACTGATTAGACAGGCTCCATCTGACCTAATAAGTACACTGAAGCCTATTTGAATTTAATTGCTTATAGATTAGGGGAAAACAAAATCTGACCACGGACTGTAGGGGAAATTATAATAAAAATTTTATTTCATTTTTTGAGGAATACTAAAAGATCTGAAATAGGCAAGTGCTGATGTTACTAAATCACCCAGCCTTATGTTCAAATGCCCTACAAATCACAATACTGCAGTTCTATTATTATAGTCAGATTTAGGACTAAATATTAAGGTAGGCAGCCCTCCCTCTCCCCAAAAAGGTATGACACTCCTGGGGACATAATGATGGACATACTTTAGTGACTGCTTCTAAATGCATATTTTTTACAATGCTAATATATTGTACTTTCCTCTAATATACAAATATTTCAAAACTTCAAGGAATATGGAAATAATGTAGTTGCTCTGATTAGTTAAGATAAATGCATTAGAATAAAAACTTTATTCTGCAGTAACAAACAAGGCAGCTAGATGGTGCAGTGGATAGTGTCAGGACTGGAGGCATCTTCCTGATTTCAAATCTGACCTCAGACACTAACTAGCAGTGACTGGACCCTGAGCAAGCCAGCAAGCCATTTAACCCTGTTTACCTTGGTTTCTTCATGTCTAAAATGAGCTGGAAAAAGAAATGGGAAACCAATCCAGTATCTCTGCCATGAAAACTCCAAATGGAGTTAAGAAGAGTCAGACATGACTTTAACAAATGAATAATAAAACAACCAAGGTGTTTCCCACCCCCACCCCCCAAAGGTAAGAAGTTGAATGACTTTCAAACCTTTCTAGAGTAGACAAATTATTCCTCCCAGCTCTAACTGCATTTGCCAAAGTAATCAGAGCTGGCAAGGCAATAGCACGAGATCTATGACAACTTTCAAGTTGTCTTACTTCCCCTTTTAGCATTAGTTTTCCTCATCTTGAAGTTCCAGGCTCACTCCAACTTACTCCTTCAACAGAAATTCAGATTTGGAAGGGGAAAAAAAACAATTACTTATTAAGCATCTACCACATGTCAGGAACTGTGCTAAATAGGCCCATTACAAATAGTATCTCATTTGATTCTCACAACAACCCCGTAAGGCAGGAGCTATTGTTATTCACATTTTATAGTTGAAGAAACTAAAGAGTTAAAGCTTAAATGGCTTGCCCAGGGAAATACAGCCAAAAAGTGTTTTTGTCCAACCCATACATTAAGAAGAATCCCTTCTTCTTCTTAGCCATCAGTTTTCCCTTGAAGATGTCTACAGATGGGGATTCTAACCTTTTCAGGTAGCCATTATACTCTTGGATAGCTCCATTAGGCAACGGTTCCTTAAATCAAGCCCAAACCTTCCTATTTGCAGTTTCTATTCACTGTTCTTCCTTTTTGTCACCTAGTAAAACAAGGAGGTCAGGGCAGCTAGGTGGCACAAGTGGAGTCAGAAAGATGGAAGCTCAAATCTGGCCTTAGACACTTAATAGCTGTGTGACGCCGAGCAATTCACGTAACGCTGTTTGTCTCAGTTTCCTCATCTGTAAAATAAACCAGAGATGGAAATGGCAAACCACTCAGGTATCTTTGCCAAGAAAACCTCAAAGGGAGTCAACAAAGAACTGAACACGACTGAAATAGCTATATGACAATAAAAACCAAGGAGACTAATTGAATCATTTTACCATTGCCACTATCATGTGTTTCTTCTCTAATTGTCCCCAGTTCATTCAATCAATCTCATATGGTATGATCTCCAGGCTCTTCCCCATTATGGTCACTCCTCTAAATACCTTCCTTCCTCAAAAGTAGCTCCCAAAGCTTGAACACCAAATACCAGATAGGGTCTGACAACAAGAATAAAGTCTGGATTTCAGACCAATCATAAGATCAACTCTGGTAGTACTATCAAGTAGAACTTACTAAAGGCCACAGCACAATAAAAGCTAAAAAGTACTATTGATAAAAGCTCTTGCTTCCCAACTTATTTTTTTGTAGATATTTAATTTTACACTAGTGACATGTAGTAATAATTTTCCACATAAGTTTTCTGAAGTTATATGATCCAAATGGCCTCCCTCCTTCCTTTCTCTCCCCCATCCCAGAGATGGAAAGCAATATGATCTGAGTTATATGTGTATTATCATACAAAACATATTTCCATATTGCTCATTTTTGTAAGAGAATAATCACATAAAACCAAAACCTCAAAATAAAAAACCAAATAAACTAAAGTGAAAAATAATATGCTTTGATCTGCATTCCAACTTTAATAGTTCTTCTCTGGAGTTCCAATTTTCTGAAGTTCTAGCCACAGGAGTGTCTCTTGGCTGGGAGATTCTTTAATAAGTGGGACTATCCTGGAGCCTAAACCCAGAAGTTCTATATAGAAGTTAGCACTTCCCCTGGGCTTTTAGAATTGTCCTCAAGAGTTTGAGGTGGCACCCCCAGATGCTTCACAGTATATGGTTGTTCTAAAAGACATTCTAACAGGTAGCCTCCACTGGACTATAGGATTGGTACCACTAAAACCTTAGACTCTGCCTCCAAAAATAACTTAAACTTTGCCAGGCAGCATTTTAATTTATCTTGCTCAGAATCAGGTCTCCCTGTCCCTTTCTGGGTATCTCTTCCAAATAATGCCTCCAAATTCACACTACCCTAATGTCTCCCTTCTATTTACTGTTTCTTCTTTTTAAATTCAGGGAGCATTTTGCTTTCTTCTAATTATATCTGTTGTATCTAGCATCATATCTGGCACATAATAAGCATTTCATAAATGTTCTATCATGTAAGTCTCCTATAGATCTTGGTTTCCTAATAGAAAGAATGAGAGGGCTGTTTAAAGTGATTTCTCAAGTTCCTTGAAGACCCCAAATCCTATGATTGATGTGATACCAAGAGTTTTGGGGTAATGGAAAATAAAATAATGAAGGGATATGAAGTGGAAAAGATAATTAAAATCTAGATATAGAGTTTGATGATACCTTAGAGGTCCTCTATTCTAGAGGTGTTGAATTCAAATAGCAAAAGGATCCCTGCCAGTCACATATTACCTTAGAAAACTCCAAATTGACACATTATCTATGTTGTATTTGTATTTATTTTGTAAATCATTTCCCAATTACATTTTAATCTGGTTTAGGCCATTACAAAAAGGAGTTGTGCCTGAAGCTGACTTAAAGATCAACACATTTGCTCTAGTCCAAACCCCTCATTTTATGGATAGGAAGTGGAAGCCAAGAGATTAAGTGATGTTTCCAGGTTGGTAAATAACAGAAACAGAATTTAAACCCTGCCTTTGACTCCAAATTGGGCATTTTCCATTCTGTGGTACTGCTGTCATCAAATTGATATAGAGATTGTATCTTACTTATACACAGTTGTTTGCATGTTATCTTGCCCATTAGCCTGAGTTCTTTTAGAACAGAGACTGTTTTTTGCCTTTTTCTGTATCCTCAGTGCTGAGCACAGTGCCTGGAGCAAAATGGATGCATTTTACCTTGATTGGTTGATTTAGAAAGTGACTCAATCTTTCCCATTCTCCATAATGCTTTGGGGTTGGGAGCCAACAAAAAAGACCCACTTTTAGAAGTCATTGAGCATTTTATGACGTTCAATTCAGAATCAGTGATAAATAAGCTAAATCTACATATACATACATGTATAGTAAAAGCCCAACTATAGTTTTTTACTAAGTTTGGGAAGTGAAAAGACTGCTACTAGTCATAGAATTTCAAATGGTTCTTGCCCAATATCACAGGGCAGGAGAGTAGAGATTTGAAATCAAATTCTCATAATAATGGCTTCCCACATCAAAGGAGGTTTAATTTTGTTAACACTGATTCTGGATGAAGAGGGGTAGGGAGAAGGCAGAACACATGCCTCACTTGAGACATGTGCAATAGTTATACTTTTGGATAAAGACAAATAATAAAGATAAAACACATTGCAAGTTTTATTTATGCGGTGATTATAAGTAATATTGCTTCCTTTGAGAGAACCCAAGTAATGTTATAGCCTAGAGACACACGAAGGAGTTATAATCAGTCAGTTTTATATTCAGAAAAACATTATAGATTAGGTTGGTTATCTAGCCAGGGGATTTATAAATGGAAGTGACTTTTAGAACCACCAATGTAGAACTGCTGAACCTCTTCTTTTTACAGATGAAGGGAACTAACTTGGCCAAAGTTCATACAACTAGTAAAGATCACAGTGTGGACTTGAACCCAGGTCTTTTGTCTCCATATAAAAAGTTTTCTTTCTACTCTACAAGAGAATTAAATTCCTTTATTTTACATATGAAGAAAGAGAAGCCCAGAGAATAAAAGTATCTCAGTTAGTGACAGCATTATAATCCAGTACTCCCAATCTTCCTTCCTCCTATATGTAGTGGGCTCTCAAAAATTAGTTAATTTTAATAATGTTAAATAAATTAAATAAAATTTAAAAAATAACATTTTTATTATTAAAATGTTAGAGAAGGAGATAAGGAAACAACATTGCTATAGCCCTTTATTGTTGACCCAGGAGAATTCTGGCTCTTACACAGGCCAGACTGGACATTTTTGGCCCAGGAATTTATACTTCAAAGACAGAATTATAAGAAAAACAAGGGCAATAAAGTCCAAATGGGTTGTTCTGCTATATAACTTTTTTTACTATAGTGATTTGAAAAAAGGCCTTATAAGCTTTTCAGATGACACAAAAAACCAAGCGGTATTGCTAATATATTGGATGACAGACAAGATCTAAAAAAGATTTCAATAAGATTATCCATTGGATGTAAAAAGAAACATATATGTTTGGGGTATGGCTTATATGGGAATTTGTTTTGCCAAACTATGCAGGTAGGCATTGATGGATTTATTTTTCTTTCTTTTCCTCTTAAGAAAACAATTGTTCTGGGGGGTGGAGAGGACAAATTTTCTAAAAAGGACAGAACACTGGGACAAATCTAGAATAAGACAGAGTTTAAATGGAATAAATGGGTTAACTTCTGTTTTAAAAAATCATCTGCATCAGGGACAGCTAATTAGCTCAACAAATTGAAAGTCAGGCCTAGAGACAGGAGATCCTATGTTCAAATCTGGCCTCAGACACTTCCTAGTGTATAATTTTTGTATAATTCAAGATTTAAAAAAAATTTTTGAGAGTAATTTCAGGAAAAGAAACTTGCTAACTCCTCAAATCGAGAAAGTGAACTGTTTGGAGAAGGTGCCATGGGGAAGCCTACAGAAATCATACACTGCATCAAAAAAATCCAGAATGAGCTTTGGGATATAGTAAATTGAACTGGGCGGTGGGGATTGAACACATTTACTCTAAATGTAAACTCTTATGCCAAAGGGGATTGCCCCCAATTGGCTTTTTGTCAATGCGCCTACCAACCATTGGTTTTGCTCTTTTTTTCTTTTATTTCCCGCTTATCCCCAAATTATTGTAATTTCTCCTTTACTAGAAGTACATATAATATTGCACTTTCTAAGGAGAAACTTACTAGAGATCTTGAGAGATATAAGCTGGTTATGTGAAATGATTCATAGGGGAGACTAGGCATGTAAATCTGGGAGATTTCAACATGCTTGCCTCCCAATGGAATCACAGGGGGGATTATGTAGATAGAGTTCACTCTTCAAGGCTTATTGGGCCCAGCTCATCTTACCCAGCATTTCATTTGCATGCTTACTCTGTATGTGGGAGGGATGGAGTATAAAAGTTTTGGTGTGGCACCTCCTTGTCTCTCTATTTCCTGGAACATGGCTAGAGAACCTGGCTGAGAGCCAGGCAAGAGAATCCACACACATGGTCAGTTAGGCTTTAATGTACTTTCTCTATTTTTAGTGATTATTAATAAAACTCTATGGAAAATTAAGAACCTGGAGTTATTGATATTGATTTAAATTTTACACTAGTTGTGTGACCCTGGACAAGTTACTAAACCCCATTGTCTATAGCTCTTACTGCTCTTCTGCTTTGGAACCAATACACAGTATTGATTTTAAGACGGAAGGTAAGGGTTTAAAAGAGGGGTAGGCAGGGGCACATAGTAGTTCACTCGAAACAATGCCTTGCCAAGATCATATCTGAAGTACTGTGTTCAATTCTCAACACGTTTTAGAAAGAATGTTGATAAGTTGCAACTAGACGGCATTGTGGATAGAACCATGGGCCTGGAGCTAGGAATATCTGAATGTGAATCCTGCCTCTGCCATTTATTAGCTGTGTGAACCTGGTGTCACTTAAACTCTGTGACTCTGCTTCCTCATCTGTAAAATGTGGATAAAAATAGTAACTACCTCAAAGGATTCTTTCAAGGATCAAACAAGACCGTTAATACAATGAATGTGTTTTATAAACCTTAGAGTGTTGTTATTATTATTATTATTATTATTATTGTTATAACAATTTGGAAAGTATTATTCTCAACCAAGACAGTGAAGGGCCTAGTGATCATGCCATATGAAGACTAGTTGGGGGAACAGGGGATGTTTAGCCTGAGGGCACAATGAGTATCTTCGAGTATATGAAGATCTGTCAAATGAAAGAGGAGCTTGGGTAGAAATTGTAGGTAGGGAAGATTTAGGATCAATGAAAGGAAGAACCTCTAAACAATCAGAGCTGTCTAGCAAAGGAAGGAGCAGTTTCAAAAGGTAATTAATGACTTTGTCTTAATAAAAGTATTCAAGGAAAGGCTCTTGAGGCAACTGGCAGAAGACTCTTGTTCAGGTACAGTTTAGGCTGGATGGTCTCTGAAAGCCTGACATTCTGTAATTCTGTAAGAGCCAGGTAAAATAAGTTTCAAGCAAGATCAGGGTACCAACTAAATATATATGTATATATAAATAATCTGTAGGGTATAATTCAAGTAACAATTGCAATAATATTGGCAAGTTCATATGGACAAATATGGGTGGGTGTGAAAGCATCCGGAAGAATAAGAGCCACTCAATTTAAAATAATTTAATTGATTTAGTTTCATTCCATTTAAGTACACAAAATGGTGCATTGCAACTAAGATCATTTTGTGCATCTGAGCCTCAGAGTTAAAAATGAAAATAATATTTTTTCTTTGGTTTTATACAGTTCTCAGCTTTTTCTGAAGGTAATTAGTATGTTGTGGAATGAACTTTACCAGCAGGGGAAAGAGAGGTTAGATTTTTATGACAGAGATAAATAGGAACATGATTTTTATTTAGTATCTGAGATAAGTAGAACAGCAAAAAAATTATAGCTATATGATATTTTGAGAAAATACCCCAATTTAATATTATTCATACTATCATGCTATGTTTATAGATCAGGAACTGATTAATGGATGAGAACAAGTATTTATTAAGTGTCTGTGGTGTGCCAGGTATTGTGATGGGTGATGGAGAAGCAAAACATGAAACAATACCCACTTTAAGGAATTGATACTCTAATGGGAAGTCAACATGCTCATCTATAAGCATATAGAGAAGCATAAAAAATAGGTAGAAAGTGGGGGGAATGAGGAAAAGATTTGTCTAGAAGGCAGTATCTTTATCTAGAAGATAGTGTCTTTTTTATTTTGTATTTAATTATTTACTTTTGCCTCATTTTATTTTCACAACAACTCTGTAATATAAAGTGGGGGCTATTATTACCCCCATTTTATAGTGAAGGAAGTTGGCTGAAAGATGTCAACTGACTTGTTCATGGCCAGATAGTAAATGCCTAAGGCTGGATATATGAACTCAGTTCTTCTTGACTCAAAACCCAGTAATCTTATCCATTATTCCACCAGCTGCCTTTAATTGAGGGATTTTTCTGAAGCAGAGGTGAGAAGGGATGACATTCCAGTTAATAGAGGACCAATGAAGTGGTATGAAGATAGGAATGGCAATGCAAAATGAAACTGGGAAGAAAGATTAAGGCCAGGATGGAAAAGCCCCTATAAACCAAAAAGATTCATTTACATTTTATCCTGGGGGAAACAGGGAGCCCCTGGAGTTTACTGATTAGGGGACTGACATGATCAGATCTGCATTTAAGGAAAATCTGTTGAGGCAGAGAGACCAATTGGGAAAGCACCATAAGAGTTTAAGTGATGGCCTCAGACACTTCCCAGCTGTGTGACCCTGGGCAAGTCACTTGAACCCCACTGCCCACCCTTACCACTCTTCCACCAAGGAGTCAATACACAGAAGTTAATGGGCTTAAAATAAATAAATAAATATTTTTTAAAAAAAGAGTTTAAGTGAGAGATGATGAAGGCTCCTGAGGTAGATGCAGATGTATGGAAGTAGAAATGTTAAGAGCTGGCAAATGATGGGTTATATGGGGGTGAGGAACAGAGATGAGTCAAGGACAACACTCAAGCTGAAAATCTGGAAGACTGGAAGAATGGTGAGGTCTTGAAGAGAACTAAGAAAGCAGGAAAATTTCTCTTTTGAATATGTTGAGTTGGAGAAGTATCCAGCACATTCAATTTTAAATGTTCAACAGGAAATGAAGAAGAGTTTGGACTAAATGACCAATGCTTGGTATGGTGCCTAATAAATGCTTGCTGGCATTGAATGAAATTGAATAGTTTTTTAACTTCTTTCATACTTTAGAGTTAATGCTCTCTTTGACCTCTAAACACAGACTCCTAGACTTTGAAGAAGATACAAAAATCATCTTTACAACATTCAATTCAATCCCACAAGGATTTTTAGGTACCGTTTTGGGTCCGATGTTATGCTAGGGGAGCTGAGGATGTAAAGACAAAAATGGAAGATAAAAGTTCTTGTCTTCAAAGAGATTACTTGTTATTGAAGGGAACCCATGCAGGATTACACTTTAACAGATTTAGGGCCTCATCGAATGATATTGGAAACCATCCAATCAAACCTTCCACATTTTATAGATGAGGCATTGAATTTACATATAAATACTAACAGAGCTGGGATTAGAAACCAGACCCTGTGACTCCAAATCAGGGCTCTAGTCATTGAAATGTGCACACAGAAAAGTAAATGCAAAGTATAAATAATAATGATAGCCAATATTTAAAGAGCATTTTAATGTTTGCAAAGCACTAGACAAATATTGTCCCATTTGACTCCTACAACAACCCTAGGAAGAAGGTGCTCATTAGTTCCATTTTCAAATGGAGAAACTGAGGCAGACAGGTTAAGTAACTTGCCCAGAGTCACAGAAATAATAAGTGTTTGAGTTTGGATTTGTACTCAGGTCTTCTTGACTCCAGGGCCAATGCTTTATCCATGGTACCACCTAGCCATCTCTGAAAACATATTTGACAAAGTAAATACTCGGGCAGATAAGTGGCACAGTAGATAGATCATCATGCCTGGAATCCAGAAGACCTGGGTTCAAATCTGACTTCAGTCACTGTGTGACACTGGGCAAGTCGTTTAACCCTGATTGCTTAGACTTACTGCTCTTCAGTAAGTCTTAGAGTTGATACCTACTATTGATTTTAAGAGTGATGGTAGAAATTAAAAAAAAAATCTAGCCTGAGAAAGAGGGAAATAGCCTTTACATCTTATTTTGATCAAAGACCCTATCCCCTGTCCTTCTGTCTTAGAATTGTTACTAGGAAAGAAAGTAAAGTTTTAAAAATGAATACAAACTAAGTTGAGTCCAATGGGGTTGGGAAATGTTACTTCAGCCAGCCACTGCTGAAGAATCAAGAAAGACTTCATTTAGGCATTTAGGAGGTGGCATATGAGTTGAGACTAGAAGGGAGGCGAAAATTGCAAGAGATAGAGAGGAAGAGATTCCAAGTGTTGGAGAATACAACGCAAAAGCATAAATGAAAGTGAAAGATGGAATGTCAGTTTGTAGAGCCAGGTGAGCTGGACCATAGCATGCATGGGAGGGGATAATGTGAAATCAGTCCAAAAAGATAAGATGGAGCTAGACGGTGCCAAACAGAGTTGTTGGTATTTTAACCTAGTCAGTGAACCTTCTGAGCAAAGGAGTGACCCATGTTTCCAGAATATCAATGGTGGCTCTATGGAGTCTGGATAGCAGAGACTGGAAGCAAAAAGACTAACTGGAGGCTATTGCCATGTAAGGTGAGAAATACTAAAGCCTGGAACATCCCCTGATTGGTGGTCACACGGTCCCTGGATCAGATACCTCCAGTGATGGGAAATTCAGTATTTTATTCACTAGGCAGCTTATTCCATTTCAAAAACACTGTTTTAAAGTTCTTCATATCAAACTGATATCTGGTTTCCTGTAACTCCCACATTTTGGTTCTACTTTAATCGACATTTCACAGTTTCTGAATGAATCATGATCAACTCTCAGAACCTCTAATTACCAGTTTTCATGGATGTCTTCTACAATTTTCAAGGTTTAAACTAGAAGGATACCAAAGAGTCAGTGATATTAAATCACATTTTTCCTGCTTTAATTAAACATCTCTATCACAGAGCTAATCATTGCCATATACTATACTATACTTCAAGGCCCCATGATTTCATCAGTGTGTATACTCTCTCCTCTGCAGATGTAGACAGTTACCCTACTATAATTAAGTAGGTAGTCTTAGTGAGTTGCTAGAGCTAAAAGAAAAATCATGACCCAACATCTGGGAATGGAGTTCTTCTTATTTAGATATGCTGATATGCAGATAAAAGCCACATAATGCATTGACAAACCACTATTCAAAGCCTACCCTATCTGAAAGGCCCCATTAGAATAGAGACTCTGCTGGTGTAGCTTCTGGGAGTCCAAGGTCACCTTGAGGACATCAAGACTTTAGTGGAAGCATTGCTGTGTTTTAGATGGCAAGTCAAGAAACAAGCATTTTTGAAATGCTTGCTATACGCAGAGTGTCATGCTAATAACCAAAAGGGATGTAACAAAACAAAGCATAACAAAATCAAAAAATTGCTAAAACAGGAGTCTCTCTAATGGGGGATACAAAATACCAGTAACTACATACAGTCAAGATATACATGAGATATACTGGAGGGAATCTCAGGGGGATTGCAGTAGGAGTTGGAAAGGATCCCTACACTATGTGGTTATTTAAACTGAGACTTCAAGGATGCAGGGAAGCTGGAAGATAGTGATGAGGAGGGAGAGAGAACATTTCTGGCACAGGGGACAACCTAGGAAAAAGTATTGTTATGGGCAAGGAATAGCAAAAAGGCTAATATCGCCAAATCACAGAGTAATTCTGGTCTTAGTACACTGTTTACAACATACTATAGTAGATAAGGAGGACAGCTTTGGACTTAAGAAGATTTTCCTCTGGCAAATCTTACATAACCAAGGTAAAGTGTTACTTAACCTCTCAAAGGCCAGGGCAACTCTCTTTGATTGTAAATTGCCGAAAAAACTGCCTATTTGCTTCAGCAAAGGGGATTTCCACAAAAGAAGTTTTCTTCAGACCAATGAAATCATAGATCTGGATCAAAAAACTAGCCTAACTGGAACAGCGAGGTGGCTGGGACAGAGAGCCAGGAGTGGAGATAGGAGGTCCTTGATTCAAATCTGGCTTCTGACACTCTCTGAGCAAGTCACTTAATCTCACATGCTGATCATCTGCCTTGGAACTGATACTTAGTATTGATTTTAAGAGAGATGGTAGAGGTTGAAAAATAAAAATTAAAAAAAAAACTTGTCTGAAAAAGGGGGAAACAGGCCTTACATCTTATTTTTGATGGAAGGGAGATATATTACTTAAAGATAGTAAAATTCAGAATTGATCCAGATGGCCACCTCATAGTTGAAACCAACAATTTACATTTCTATAGCACTCTGCAATTTTTAGAAAAAAAAATCAAACCTGTAATGGTAAGCCCCACTTTATTGAAGTGTCCCTTAATACTAACTGGCAGCCAGGTATAATGATTCATGCCTAAATCCCTGCTCCCTGGGGAGGATCAGCTTGGTGGATTCTGAAACTCAGGAGATTTAAGGTGCAGTAGAGCTAAAGGCTATCTGGTGGGTATGTATACTAAGTCTGCATCAATATGGCAAAATTCCCAGGAACAGCCAGCCACTATTAGGCTGCCTAAGAGTGAAATGGTCCAATTCCAAAATGAAGGAAGTCAAAGTTTTCATGCAGATCAGCACTGAGTTTGGGCTCATGAATTGCTACCTCACTCCCAGCTTGGGTAAAATAAGGAAACTGTCTCAGAACAAAATAAAAAACACTAATTAGTAACAAAGCTTGACAGAACATGATGTGAAATCTGACAGATCAAAGGTTTTATCTTTTCAGCCGTAGTTCAACATTAGGTAAAAAGATGAAACTTCTCGTGTATAATATAGCATAGAACATATGGAACAGTTCAGAGATCCCATGTTCTTCTAGCTTACTTTTAGCTATGAGAGAGAGAGAGAGAGAGAGAAAGAGAAAGAAATAGAAGGAGTTGAGATCTAACTGATATGAAGCTAACCTCATAAACTTGTACTTTTTTCAACTATCTCTAAAAATCTGTCCTGAAGGTAGGGAAAAAAAACCCAGAAAAATTAAAAGGGGGAAAAAAAAGCCTCCACAATCTAACCACAATGCCTCCATAGTTGGAGACTGCAAACAGGAAATACTCTACAGCTGGAGAAATCTTTGCTTTACTTCAACGGTTCTGAAGCAATAACTGCTCTTTAACCATTTTAAAAAAAGGATCCCAACTCTTATGTAAACTACAGGAGACTTCCAAAAACTTAGCTTGGAGAAGAAACCAATGAAAGGCATTAAAGGCCTGGCAAAGCTTTAAAGCATCTGGGCACCTCCCACTATTTAAAAAGAGGTATTCTTGGTCTCTGTCTCTCTCTGTCTCTCTGTCTCTCTCTTCCACTTTATTAAGCAATTGTTAAGGAGGATATGCATTAAGATAGTTTTCCTTGATGATATTTCCTTTGAAATATATTGATTCCAAGCCACTATTTATTCCCTTCCTGTCCCCATTTTGTGGTTTTGGAAATCAAACTAATACAATTCTCTGTTCACTCGCCTGCTCTTTCAGTGAGGTCACAGACAGTAATGGCATAATTCAGGCAGCCACGTGAGCTAAGAAGCATTTAGTAATACTTTTTTACTTCTCTTTTAAAATATTCTTTTCAAGAACAAAATAACTTTAAAATACAAGAGGCCAGAAATGGTGGTTTGAGTCAGTAATCCTTGCTACTCAAGAGGTTAAGGCTGGTGGATCTCTTGAGCTCAAGAGTTCTGTGCTACAGTGAATGGTTAAGCTAACTGGGTATCTGCACTAAGTTTAGCACTAATCTAGTGAGCCCCCAGACTGGGGGACCACTAGAATGCCTAAGGAAGAATGAAATAGCCCAAATTAGAAACAGAGCCATTAAAAGTTCCTCTGCAAATCACAGTGAGATTGGGCCCATGAGTACCCCCTGTATTTCATGTCTGGGAGAGAAAGGAAGATAAATAGATATACTTAAAACACTATAGTCTAATGGGGGGAAAAATAAACCAAACCAACCACTTGACAGGTATACAAGAGACCTCTGAGCTGGTTCTAGCAGTTTACCTAATCAGGCAAGTGGCAGCTCACATTAGAGCTTAATAACATGATGATAGAGACAAAGTAGATATTATTATCTCCTCTTTACTTAACAAGGTTCTAAGGGTAAGGGGAAAAGTGACTAGCTGAGGTCATAGTGCTGGTATGTGACAGAGACACAATTCATATCAAAGTCTCTTATAAGAATAATCCTTGCATTATGCCATGGCATCTCTGTTACTTAAACCAGTGCAGCCATCCCAACTTACTTTTATTTTGTACCTACTGTGTGCCAAACAGTGGTGATAAAATGGAAAGCAAGAACAAAGATCCAGTCCCTGCTCTCAAGGAGCTCCTAATCTAATGTAAAAAATTGGATGTAGTCTCAAAGGGTAGGCAGTAGAGTGGAAGGAGCACTAGACCTTAGAGTCTAGTTTAGAGGACCTAGGTTTAAATATGGATTACTGATGAATAGCTGGGTTTCCTTTGGAAAGTCCCTTCACCTTTCTGAACCTCAGGTTCTCATCTGTAAAATGAGGGGAATGAACTAGATGACCTTCTAAAGTGCATTCCCCTAAACAAACAAATAAAGTGCATTCTAGCTCCAAAAACTGGTAATCTCATTACCTTAATTAAGTGCTCTGTTTTCTAGCTGACATTCCAGGGGATGTCATACTCTCCTGACCAAGGGTAATATGAAAGCAATGATCATTCTTAGATAAGAAGAAAGAATGGACAGAAAACCAAAGAGTTATTGTATTTATGGTTAGGTTATTTAGGATATCTAGTCTCAAGATCTAGACCTTGAAGAAACCTTAAAGGTTAATCTGTCCAATCTTCTTGTTTTACAGATGGGGAAACTGAGGCCTTGAGACCTTAAAAGCACTGGTCCTTTATATATAGTGGAACCACAAAATAAGGGTGTGATTCTAGGCACTGTTACCCATTGGGTAATTTGGGGCAAGTTACTAAACCTCTGACCCTCTATTTCCTCATTTGTACAATGGAGAAAACAATACTTGCTTTGCCTACCTCGTGAAGGAAGCACACTGAAATATGAACTTCTATTGCCATCACCGCAGGTCTCCACCTTTCAGAACAGAACTGTAGAACTGGAAAGCCTCTTAAAAATCATTCAACCCAATTCACTCATTTTATCAATTAGGGAAACATAGCTTAAGGACACAAACCAAGCTTGTCCAGGCTCGCCTAGCTAGTGAGTGGCAGCACTGATATCAGAACTTAAAGCTCTCAATTTCAAAGTTCCGTGTTCATTTTAAACTTCACTATGATATATTCCAGCGGCTACACTCATTTCATTTCTAACAGACGGAGGGACATGCATATGCACAATTTTCATAACACCCGATGCTACAAATATTCAGGAGGGCAGAAAGGATTACAATGCACTGTATCACAGTGGGACAACGCATTGCTCTCCTTGTCGAGGAGAGCTGATTCAGAAAGAGGATAGGTTTATCAAGAATAGCTGATACTTATAGGAAAAAAGATGAGGTGAAAGGAAAACAAAGACCATGATGGCAAGGAAAATTTCTAGACAGGGAGACCCCATAGGGGAAGGTACCTCATAGGGGAAGGTGCAGAGCCCCTTCAGTAAGAGCTGAAAGCTCCCCCTTTTGGGAAATTGAATACTGAGCTAACACAGCCAGGAGGAGCTGAAGCAAGAGGGTGCTGGCTTCCTGAGGGTCTGTGACAAAGGCACAGCTGGGTCCTCCTCAAGGAGGAATGAAGCCACTACGGCAAGGTCTCAGTAGGCTGAAGGTTTTTTTGGAATTGTCCCATCATAGAATATGAAGCAGCTGCCAGCAGCTAGCTGCTGACTTAAATTTAAATTAAATTAAAAAATTATTAAAAATAAAAGTCTGAATGATAAACTAAGGACAATGAAAACAATGAACAGCCTTAACTTCATCATCTACTACTGCTACCACTACCACCACCACTTCCACTACTGCTACCACCACCACCACTAAACTAAACTAAAGTTAGGGATAGCCTAGTCGGAGGATAGAACATTAGACCTGAAATCGGGAAGATCTGAATTCAAATGCAGCCTCAGACACTTCCTAGCTGAGTGACCCTGGGCAAGTCACTTAACCCCAATTGCCTATCCCTTATCCTTCTTCCTTGGAACTGATACTTGATATCTGAGACAGAAGAGTTTTTAAAAAGTCTTCTAGCCCAATTCCCTCTTCTTAGTGATGAAATAACTAGGTTTGGAAAGGCAAAGTACTCAAAGTCACACAGACATCAAGCAATAGTGATGGTATCTTGGACCCAACTCACTCCAATCCCAGCCCCATAATGACTACCTCTGGCAGAACTTTATAGTCACAAAGGGATTTCCCTTCATCCTCACCTCTGTCCTGTGACATAGGGAGACTAGTGGTTTTCTTCACCTCCCTGACAAGGACAATGAAGTTCTGGGGAAGTTCTGGGGAAAGGGAAAGCAAAAGAAAAAGGAAAAGTAATAGGAGAGAAGAAAAGGAAGGAAAAATGGGCAATGGAAAAAAAGGTAGGTCTTTCATGGAAAATGGTGAAGTTAATTTATTATTTTTTTAAAACAGTGACTACATCTAGCATCACTCCAGGAAGTCAGTGCCTATAATGCACTGATTACAACATTTCCTCTTTATTGTACTGGAATACTCAGAGTTTCTGGATTAATAATAGCTAACATTTTTACAGAAACTACAATGTGCCAGGCATTATGCCAAATGCTCTACAAATATTTTCTCATTTGATCTTCCCAGCAACCCTGGGAGGTAAGTGCTATCATTATTCCTATTTAGAATAAAGAAACTGAGGCAGAGATTAAATGATGTGTCATGGGGCACATTGCAATTAAGTATCTGAGGCCAGAATATCTGACTCCAGGCCACCTGAAACAAAATATTTCTAGATCTTTTAAAATTCATTCAAACTACCTTAGTAATTGACAACTCCTCTATATAAGAACAAATTTAAAGACTGTGTCTCTGATAGACAATCCCCCACTTTCTCTATAACTTCATTAATTTACCAGATTATTTAAATGGTTTTTACCGACAGATGTGGAAATAGGTAATTATTTTGTATAAATATATTATTGTATTTTTATATTATCACTAAATAAATTAAGGAAGGGAATAAATGGTGACTTGGAATTAATATATTTCAAAGGAATATATGAAGGAAAACCATCTTAATAAATTAAATTGTTAAATAGTATAATATTTATTTACATTGATATACTTATATAAAATAATTGCATATGCATTTTCATAGTACATTGGAGAAACTTCAGTTCTAAAATCTCTTACCAGATTTTTCAGCAGAGTGGATAGTTCTTTAGTAAGCGTGGAAAACTTTACAAAAGCAGTGCCAAGATCCGGATTATCCCGACTTAAAAAATTACTTCCAAACTTATCTAGAATCTGTGCATAGTTTTCTTCATTCTGTACATGATCTGAAAGAAGAGACAAAAATGTCATTTTTTTCTTCATTAGTTATGAAAGCACTGATTACTGAGAAACTGGCTCAGCCCTACAAACAATTGAACAAGCATTTATTAAGCACCTACTAAGTGTGCGACACACTACTAGATGCTGGGAGATAAAGACAGACATGAAACAGCACGGTCTTCAAGGTTACCTTCTCCTGGGGGGAAAGGATATGTATAAGATGAATTTTCAATCTAGATTGTAAGCGTTAGGAAGAGTGAGAGGAGAGAAAATGGAAGCACCCATTATAGATAGCAGCTTCTGGAAAACAGGTAAGTGAGGGGCCTTGTATTGCCTTCCTCAAACATGAGAAATATTTTGTTGTTTTGAGAGCCAGTTAAAGGACATCTTTAAGCTGGAGAGCATCCAAAAGAAGGCAATCAGAATGGTAAAGGGCTTTGACCCCATGTTACATAAGGATTTTGTGGAAGAAATTGTGAATGTTTAATGTGGGGCAAAGAAAATTCAGGAGGAACATGAAAGTGGTCTTGTGGATAAAGGATTGGGCTTGCTCATTTTGGTCCCAAGAGGCAATGGGTAGAAGTTACAAAGGAAATTAAGGCTTGATATTGGGGAAAATTGTAATGGCTTATCTTGAGAAATGGCGAGTTTCTCCTTGGAGGTTTTCAAGACAAGACTATCAGGCAAATGGGTTTCCCTTTTGAAATTTGGACTATATGGCTGCTGAAATCTCTTCTAACTATCAAGTTCTGTGATTCCATATATGAAAAGTATGGTACAATCAAGAAGTTGGAAGGGACCTCAGAAATCATTTACCACAACTCACAACAGAATCCCTTCTATAACATGTCAGACAAGTAGTCATCTAGACTTCATCTGAAGATCTCCCAATGATTAGGGACTCATTGATTCCTGAGTAAGATCATAGTATTTAGAGCTGGGAGAGACCATTTAGGCCAACTTATCAACTCTCCCCCACTTTAGTTTACAAATGAGAAAAATAAAGTCGAGTCTTGTCCAAGGTATAAGGTCAAAACAAAACAAAACACAAGTGTCAAGTTGCTGCCAAGATTTAAACCAAAGTTTCTTTTACTCAGAGTTCTTTCCATACTTTATAGGTAAGAAAATTGAGGTTCAGAGATGAAGTGACTTGGCCACAAAAATGAAGTCTTAAAGAAAATGAAAGCACTTTAGGAGAAAGAGGGGAGATATCACTATGGAAGAAGTGCCATAACAGCTTGGATATTGAAAGTGTAGGGTTTATAGACAAATCTGTAAGTCCATACACCTAGAGCTGGAAATGATCTCAGAGTCTGTTTGCCTCAGTCCTTTCATCTATAAAATAGGGGTAATCATAGCACCTACCTCCCAAACTGTGGGGAGAACAAAAAGAGATATTTATAAAGCACTTTGAAAGTTTTAAACCACTAAATAAATGCTAACCATTTTTATTATAATGATTATTACCATCTAAAATGACATTGGTGCCTAAAATTGGGCAGAAATTTATTGAATTGTATATATATTATATGTAATATATATTATATGACATATCAATACATATATTGATATATATACACACAAATATGTATGTTCATACATACAATACAATACACATGCACACCGATATGTATCTATTCTTTTTTTTTTTTAAACCCTTGTACTTCGGTGTATTGTCTCATAGGTGGAAGATTGGTAAGGGTGGGCAATGGGGGTCAAGTGACTTGCCCAGGGTCACACAGCTGGGAAGTGGCTGAGGCCGGATTTGAACCTAGGACCTCCTGTCTCTAGGCCTGACTCTTACTCCACTGAGCTACTCAGCTGCCCCTATATCTATTCTTAAGGATGAATCCAGGACATGATAGAGACTTTCCCCCCAAACTCATCAAAACTGATGATCACCCAAATGACTGCTGAAGGAATCTACAACATATTGTTATGAGAAATAGTAGAATGAATTCAAAAGAATGATGGAGTTGGAGTCAGAGGACCCGAGTTTGAATCCTAGATCTGCCCATGCAACCTTGAGCAACCAAGTGATACTCTCTAGGCCTTACTTTGGCTATAAATTGATTGAGCTATGATTTCCATGATCTGTTATATCATTTAATATATGGAGATTAAATATCTTGTTTTTAAAATGGGGATAATGAAACTTACACATTACTCATCTTACAGGGTGACAAAGTGTCACAAGGTGACAAAAGCACTTTGTAAACTTTAAAATGCTATGGAAACAACAGCTATCACTTATTTTCAGGGTACATCATTAAAAAAAAAAGACATTTGCTTTTCCTGTCTGTATGCTTCTTCCTAAAGTATCATCTTTTCTTAGGCTTCTTGGCTCTTCAATAACTAAAATTCAATATGAAAATATTTTATCTTCTGACAGCTTCAAATATTCTATTAATAAACTGTTATATGAGTCTAGTAAAGCATCAACTCAGATTCTGCACTAAGAAATAACATAATAATAGCTCACAATTATATAAAGCTTTGATGTTTGCAAAATCCTTTCCTTATAACAGACTTTTGAGTAAATAGTGCAAGTATATATTATCTCTATTTTACTGATGAAAAAAACTGAGGCACAAGACAATGAGGGGTTTTGCCAGCAGTCACTGATAAGCAGTAACAAAAAAACTAAATAAAGGACACAAGGAGAAACAAAACAAACCTAATGCAGTATTGTAATAATGATAGCATTAAAAATTCATGATGTTTCCACTTTCTGTCAGCATTTCAGCTTGCGATTTTGAAACAGAAAGAGAAGAAAATTTAGAGCTGACTACTGACCAAGTCCTCTAGGAAAATTGGTTCAGAAAAAAAAACCACAAAAGTGGATCAGCCAAAAAGGCAGCATAAATATGGAAACACCATCCAACTAGTGGCAAAATGAGAATTCACCACCCAGTACTTTGTAATCTATAAAACCTTTCCTTGGGAGAGATCAAGTGGAAACAATTAGAGCTTTCTAAATGAAATTCCATCTTTTTGCAAATATAATAGATGAGGAGTCTCCCAAACCCTGATCTATTCTTCTCAATCAAGGGAAACAGAGAACCCCAGCTCTGGAAGGCCCTCAGAGTTACTTAGTCCAATTTCTTACCTGAAGTAAGAAATCTTGATATTTATTACAGCTTATAAGTATATCTATTTAAATGACATTTAGATAATAAATAAATATAAATATAAAAAAAACTTAGCTTTCTGTAGTTATCTTATCTTATTTGAGCCACAAAATACTCCTGTGAAGTAGACAGTTATTTCCACTTTAGTAATTATAATGGTAGCTAGGTGGTATAGCAAATAGTGTCAAGGTTAGAGTCAAATCACCTTCCTGAGTTCAATCTGACCTCAGATACTTCCTAACTATGTGAACCTGGGCAAGCCACTTAACTCTCTTAGCCTCAGTTTCATTATCTGTCAAATAAGCCAGAGAAGGAAATGGAAAACCACTCCAGTGTCTTTGCCAAAAAAATTCCAAATGGGGTCACAAAGAGTCAGGAAGGACTGAAAAACTACTAAAAAACAACAAAAACAATGATTGTTGGCATTTATATAGTGTTTTAAGGTTTGCAAAGTACTTCTATAGTCAAAGAATGAAAGATGAACTTTACAGGTAAAGACACTGAGGCTTAAAGACATAAAGTCAATTTCTTTCTTAAGGTCATTTAGACTTTAAGTAGTAGAACCAGGACAAAACCAAGTTTTCTGACTCCAGCTGTCTGTCTGTCTGACACATATACATATGTATATTTAAGTAGATGAATTAAAATATTAAATCAATAAATGGATAGGCAGTAAGGTAGACATATACTATTAAGGCTATTGGTTGTAGAGGTAGAAGGCAAACATAAATTATTAGTAGATAAATCAAGAGATAAACATTTATTAAGGGACAACTACATGCCAGGCACTATTAAACCTTAGGGATATAAAAGGAGGCAAAAGATAGTCCTAGCCTCAAGGAACTTTTGGTGGGGAGACAAAATGCACATAGATATATTCAAAGCAAGTTAGTTACAGGATAAGTAGGAAATAACTAATAGAAGGAAAACATTGAAATTAAGAGGATTTGGGAAGGCTTCCTTAAGAAGGTAGGATTTTAGTTGGGACATAAAGGAAAACAGAGAAATCAGTAGTCAGAGCAGAAAGAAATCATTCCAGATATGGAGGACAGAGAAAATATCTGAAGCCAAGAGACAGAATATCTCATTTGTAGAATAGCCAGAAGTCCGGTATCACTGGATCAGTGTATAAGTCTGTGTTGAGGAATAAGGTTTAAGAAAACTGGAAAGATGGGAAGAGGCAAGATTATGAAAGGCTTTGAATGTCAAGTGGAGCGTTTTCTGTGTGTTCTTGGAAACAACAAGAAGCCTGTGGAATTTACTGAGTAGGGGGATCAAAAGAATGATATGACAGGATCTACGATTTAGGAAAATTACTTAATAGATGAATGGAGAATGGATTGGAGTGGTGAGAGACTTGAGGAAGGCTACTGAAATAATCCAAGAATGAGGGGATGAGGGTATATTTATGAGTGTGGTGTACTAGATGAGGCAGTAGTAGAGTGGTGGCAGTGTCAGAGGAGAGAAAGAATGAAAGAAATTGTAAAGGAAAAATAGGTAGGTCTAAGTAACAGTTTGGATTTAAAGTGTGAGAGATAGGTTGGGAACATGGGACACTGGGAGGAGAGTGTTATCCTTTATAGTAAGGATTCTGAGGTAAATAAATAGTTCTGTGTTGGATAATATTGAGTTCAAGATATCTAAAAGGCAGTTGGAGATGAGAATCATCAGCATAGGGATGGTATCCATGGGAGCAGATGAAACCACCAAGTGAAGTAGTAGAGGAAGAAGAGAAGAGGGACCAGGAGAGAACCCTAAGGGACACCTACAGTTAGAAGGGGTGATCTGAAAGAGAATCCACCAAAGAAGAAAATCAGGAGAGAAGTGTCCTGAAAACCTAGAGAGAGGAGAATGTCAGGATGGAGAAAGTCATCAAGGGTGTCCAAGGCTACAGAGAGGCCAATAAGAATAAAGATGAAGGCCAGAAAGCAATGATCAGTTCCCAGATGATACTCAGCATTTATATAGCACGTTCGGATTTTTAAAACTCTTTGTGTATTATCTCACTTGGTTTTTACAACAACTCTAGGAGGTAGGTGCTGTTGTTACATTCATTTTTTAGATGAAAAAACTGAGGTACATAGCAGAAGTTAGAAGATTTCCTCATGTCAGCTAGTAAGTGACTCAGGGCAGGATGTGAACTAGGGTTTCCATGATCCCAACTCAGAACAGGAAATAATAGCCTGGAATGATCAGATCACAGATCCACAGTTGAAAGGAATCTCAAAGGCCATTCAATCCAATCTCTCTCCTCATTTTACAGATGAAGAAACTGAAGCCTAGGAAAAGTACTTACTCAAGGTCATATGGGCAGGAACCATTAGGCAAGATGTGAAATTAAATCCTCTAACTCTAGTGATTGTGTTTTTCCACTGTACCTTACTCTAGGTCAAAGCTAATTAGTAGCAGAGGGTTCACTTGCTTCACTTCATAGCACTGATTTACCTAGTTTCATCATCTCTCAAAGGAAGATAATAATATAATTGCACTACCTTCCTCAAAGGGTTGTGTGAGAATCAATCCCTAATTTCCTATAGTTTCAGTGTAGTTTCAAGCTTAAAATTGCACAAAGATTTTGGAGACATCATCTATCATAGGTTTTAATAATAATAAGGATGATGATGTGTGAGCCCAGAGCAACCAGAGTCATTTGAAGACAATTTCAAATACTGGTATTTTCCTATCCCTACTGGGGAATCAATCAGCAAGTATCTATTACATGTCAAATATTGTGCTGGGTATTGGTGATACAAGAAAATAATAATAATTTTTTGTCCTAAAGGAATTAATATTCTACCAGGAAAAAGCAACATGTACATATAAATGTAATTAGATGTCAAATACATACAAACCAGATACATGGTAATTTAATGTAGGGTGAGAAAGGTTGCAGAACCACCATAGAACAGAGGTTCTGAAACTTTTTGAACACAAGATCCCTTTACACCCTTGTGTTAATCATATCTATTGATCTTTACCATATTAAAAATAAAACATTCTTAGCATTATTATGAAAATGATTTTTACTTTCTAGATTCCTAAAAGGCTATGGGGACCCCAAAACACAATTACAGAGCAGAGTCAGAAGTTTTTTAACTTTAAATCTGTTAACTTAAAAAACTTTTTTTAAAGTATAATTTGCTTTTGTAATCCTACTTATTTTTATTTATTTAAAAAATTATCCTCACATAATCTCAATATTAAGAATCCTTGAGCTAGATAAAGGGAAAGCCTTCAGGTAGAGTGGGGTGAGTGGGCAGCAGTTTGAAGAAATCTAAGGATTCTAAGGAGGTAGAAGTGAGGAGGAATTGCATTTGAGGCATGAGGAACGGCCTATATTATGGCATAGAGAAGAAATATTGTGTATAAGGAACAAGGGTGTCTAGTTTTGCCAGATGCTAGAGGATATGAAAGGAAGTAACATATACTAAGAGTGTAAAAATTGGCTGGGGCCAGTATAAAGGGTTATGGAATGTCAAAAGTATGTATTTTAACCAGAAGGTCACTGGAACTTTCTGAGCAGAGGAGGGACTGGTCAGACTAGTGTTTTAGGAATATCACTTTTTGGCCACTACAATTGAAGTAAATCTTAAATCTTAATCTGAAACATGAAACAGGATTTGGTTGAAATCTGCATGAGCTACCTACAGTGGATATTAAGGAAATACCCTTAATTAAATGGTCAAAATCAATACTTTTAGACCAAAAAAATGTACTTGCTTATTATTTAGTAAGACTTTGGTCAAAACTTTCATTAATGCTATTAAACAATTCTTCTTTTAATTTTTTTGTTCTCTCTTGAAAATTGAATCTTGAATTCAGTTTTCTTGAATTAAATTGATGTTAGTGACTTTTTTTTTTAAACCCTTTAACTTCGGTGTATTGTCTCATAGGTGGAACAGTGGTAAGAGTGGGCAATGGGGGTCAAGTGACTTGCCCAGGGTCACACAGCTGGGAAGTGGCTGAGGCCGGATTTGAACCTAGGACCTCCTGTCTCTAGGCCTGACTCTCAATCCACTGAGCTACTCAGCTGCCCCCTATGTTAGTGACTTCTTAACACAACTTGGGAAAGATGATGGGTGTGGTGACTATTGGTTAAAAAGCATTTATTAAACATTCATTCAGTGCTAAGTTCAGAGGTTAGAAAGAGAGGCAAATGCTCTCAAGGAGCCTATGTTTAATGAAGAAGATGAAATGAAATGAAAGGTAATCTCAGAGGGATGACACTAGCACTTGGAGAAAGGAATATTGTTCCCCCCCATCATTTTCAAAGAAGACTAATGATATCATGAAGGTGATGTCTTGACTTGCATGTGAATTGGGTTTACGTGAATAAGAGTTGCACAAAGTCATCAGCCTCACTCTCCTTTCCAGAGCCATAGAAGCCCAGTGGTAAAACAAAAGTGAAGATAACTGGCGATGGCGTGGGATGCAGCAGAATGACCTGGTCATCTTCAGTGTCTGACTGAGCTCTCAGCACACCACAGTTTCTGCTTCCATGGCCTTCACAGCCATTGGAAAGATTGTTCTCATCTAACTGTTCTTCCAGGTGAAATCTTTGCAGCTTGGGGTAGACATGCTCCAAGTGGCCACTGGGTATGCTATAGCTTCTTGGAGTCACAGGTGAGAGTTGGGTATTGGGTGGACGTCCACCAAAAGTGGGATGAACTTCCCTGAAAAGGGCTTGGCAAATCCTAACACCAGAGGTGCTAGTCCTTCCCCCGGGGAACAGCCAAGGAACTATGATTTTTAAATCTGGAAGACAGTAGGGTATTTAGGAGGGGGCCATGGGAGGTAGCCAAGCTCTGGAATATCTGAAGAATAGGGAAACTAAGCCTCTCAGAAATGTTCTAATCTAAACTGGGCAAGAATATGAAGGCCTTGATTCTAATTCTGGCTTTAATATTAATTTAATATTAACAATAAAAATAAATTTAATATTTAATATTAAGGTCTGTGTGACCTTAGACAAAATATTTAAGTTCTCTTGGAATTTAAGTTTTCTTGAATGACAAATGGGTACATTTTTTATTAAAACTAAATGGGTACAACAGAAGTCTTACCTGTGAATACTTAGGTTAATTACTGAGAAAGTTAAATAGGATAATGAATGTGAAAGCCCTTTGAAAGAAATTTTAAAAAGTTCTAAACAAATACCAGAAGTTATTATTACTTTTCCCCCAGAGATAGTGACTCTCAAAGTCAATGTTTAACTTACTCATTGTATAAATAACAGAAAATATAACAGAATTTATAAAACTGGTACCCTTATGTGTCCTAATGGCTTTCATTTAGCAAAAGGGGAAAGGTGAGTTCTAATCGTAATAAATAAGAAGCATAATTAATTATAGAAAAAGTGTTTCTTATAAATGCAGAAGACAAACTATCAACAGAGTAAAAAGATAGAACTATTGCCATCTCATTTTTTGCCTTTTAGATTTTTAAGTTTGATCTAGTCTAAGATAAAGTAATCAAGTGATACAAACAGAAGAGGCCTTAGTAATCACCTCATCCAAAGCCCCCATTAAAAATAAAATATTAACATTTGGGGAATCTCCAAAGTCAGAACAGTTTTAATCAGTAAAAGAACTGACAGCTTAAAACTACAGCAGGACTTTTGGAATACCTAGTATTTTGTTTTAATGCAAAAGTCAATTCTCAAAAAAATTTTTTTCTGCCTGTTTTCTTCAGTTTCACCCCATAAAAAGTTTTCCAATTCCCCCAAAATTTTATATTCACCATTTCTTAACTGTAATAATATTCCATCACATTCACATGCTATCATTTTTTGGTGATTCACCAATTTTTTGGGAACATATTTTGTTTCTAATTTTTTTGTTGTTACAAATATCATAGTTATAAATATTTCTGTACATACAGGCCTATTCTTGAACCTCATTAAAATCACTGGAGTATAAAACCCAGCAATGAGTTATAGGATACAATTTAGCAACTTTTCTTGCATAATTCCAAATTGTTTTTCATTAGTGGCTCTATTCCTGAATTTTCTCATCTTTTAGTATCTGTAAGAATTTGATGTAAAGTGATAACTCAGGTGAAAGAACAAACAAAAAGCCCCCTGAACTTCTGTCTTAGAATCTATACTGTGTATTGTAAGAGCCAGGCAACAAGGTTAAGTGACTTGTGATGGTCACACAGCTAGGAAGTAGGAGGTCACATTTGAACCCAGCACCCCACCGCCAATCTCTCAGCCTAGCTCCCTATCCATTGAGTGACCTAGCTGCCCACTAACTCAGATTTTAAAACAAATTCCACTTATCTGATTATCAGTGTTTTTTAAACATTTCTTCTGGTACTCTGCCTCTTGTTTTATAAAGAAATTGAGACCATTGAGAGTAAATTGACTTGTCCAAAGTCACATGACAAGCCAAGAGCAAAATCATATATGTATTCAGGGCAGGGAGAAATGCTAAATTTTCCTCAGTTATTACTCTGTCTCTTTAAAACAGAGCTTCGTTGAGAGTTAATGTGTCTTAAATGGTTAAATATAAGACTACAAACTGGAAAAATGGGTGATAGAGAAAGAAGTGAAGTAAAAAATATTCTGCCTGAAAAGTAAAGCTTTTCTACACATACTTTGAGGTTATGGAAAAGTTTTGTTCCTTTTTTTTCCTGGAAAGAAATAAAATGGAAATTTTGGGGGAAATTGAAATAGATGCATTACAATAAAACCTCAGTTATCTGGAGATCAGCCTTCTCATGACCTCAAGCATCTGGAGCAGTCTCAAATCCCAAAGCAAGCCAAATTTTTTAAAAATGGCATTCTTAGGGAAGACTATCCTTCAAACACCCAGCAGAGTATATAAGACAAGCTGAAGACAGCAGAAGGGTACACCCAATCTACTCTTGGTCCAAAAAGGAAGGAATAATTTGGATTTGCTAGGGTTAGCTTTCCTTTTTCACAGAGAGGGCAGAAGAAATTCCAGAGAGAGAAGACAAAGGAAAGAAGAAAAGTATACTTGCAGAAGGAGATACTTGGTTCCTAAACAAACCCTTTTGATTACCTATTCAAACCAATATTCGTTAAGCCTCTGTTTTGTTCAAAGTACTAGGGTGAAAAAGACAAAAATTTTTAACAGTTCTTGCTCTAAAAGAGCTTGTATTTCTCTAGTAAGAAATGTGTACAAAAGTATAATATCAAATAACTTGAGTTGAGAGAGAGAGAGAATGAGCATACTAATAATTAAGGGGAAAAGGAAAGATTTTAAATAGTATTTGTAGCTGAATTGACCCTTAAAGGAGGTGAGGCATTCTAATATATTCTAGGCATAGGAGGATAGCTCCCTATGCAATGGCATGGAATTAGAATATGGGCTGACAAATTGAAGGAATGGAAAGCAGCTCAATTTGGCTATATTTTGGGAAGCATGAAAAAAAGAAAAATGTATCTAGATGCTAGAGCTAGATTGTAAAGGGCTTTAAAAGCCAAGCTGAACAGTTTTGCATTTTGTCTTAGAAACAAGAGGGAGCCATTAACAATTCCAGAGTAGGAGAGTCACATCATCAAACCTATGCTTTATAAAGACCATTCTGGCAACTATGTATTGGATGGATTAGGGAAGGAGCAGGTAACAAATATAAAAATATGTTCTTAAAAAGCTGTATTTATTTTAAAATCTTCTAGACTTTTAAATTTACTAATTTCAAAAAATCATCAGGAAAAAATTAAGACACTTAATCTTGAATTTTGCTTTGGTCACTAACTTTATATGACAGAAGGCATCTACTGCTACAACACTATTAATACATCTAACCTATTTTTATGGTAGGCTTTGTATTTTTCAAAGAACTTTCATTGTAAAATAGAAAGAACCTTGAACTTGAAGAAATCAAATCAGGAATTTATTCCTGGCTCTACCATCTTGGAATTGAATGACTTTCAGCAAGGTCATTTTTACCTCTCAAAAGGTCTCAGTTTTCTCACTGCAGATGGGTTCAATTAAAAATGTATAGGGCCATTGTGACAATCAAATGAAATAATGAATATAAAATGTTTTGGAAACTACAAGGTATTGTGTATAATGTTAGGTTTTTTTTTTAGTCACCAATAAACATTTATTAATTCCATACTATATGCCAAGTATTGTACTAATCGCTGGAAATAAAGCAAAAGACAATATTATACATTGGTTTTAATTGAGTTTTCTGCACTTAAACTGTCTCACCTACAGAAAATAGGCAAAGAGACATTAACTTTTCTCATAAACTGGAGATGAAGAATAATGAATAATTTTTAATGAAACAAGTACACTGCAAATGAAGTCCTAACAAGCCACACAACACTTTTTGCATCTTCCCATCTTGCAGAAGGCACCGTGAATCTGGTTTGTGGAATGCTGATCTCCTTACTGTTTTAGAAGAAAGTTCCTTATTTCCTTGGTGTGAAGCTCTAATTATTTTCCCTTGAAAAATTTTAACTGTGACTTCCCATCTCCCAGAGTTACTGGCCAACATAATGGCAAGGCCTCCCATTCTGCCTTCTTTCTGGTTCTTAGAAGCTTTTCATCTACATAAAAAGGATAAACTTCCAATCTTCTGCTACTTCTATTTAGAAAAGTAGCTGTCTTATCAAAAGTACTACCCCAGTGGAGCCTTCTACCTTGGCTATTTTGGTTTGTTGAGTAAGGAAGGTTATAATTTATTAAGAAAGATCAGGAAAGACATTCTGGAGGAAATTCCATTTATATTAACCACTAAAAAGGATGGCTAGGAATTAAAAGGATCATAGGACCAAGTATTTCTTATTAGAATTGGATACTAGGAAATTCCAACTGTACCAAGCTGGGTCCAAAGAAGAGATGTAAGAAGATGCTTGTCCCTACTTCTTTACAAAGGTGAGGGATTATGGATATGGTATAATGTCAGATATTTTAATTCATTTATTAGTTATATTGAACTGTTCCTTTCCTCCCTCTTTTTTAAATTTTTGGTACAAGAAGATGATCTTTGGAAGAATCTGTAGTGAGGGATATATTGGGTAATGTAGATAATTTAAAATGAGCAGAAATTCCTTTCTGAATTTGATTCTCATAAATAGGGAAGAAGTGACTGCTATTATGAGGATCTCGATTCAGACCCTGGCTCTATTACCTGTGAGATCTTGGGCAAGTTTCTTCACCTATCTGGGCTTAGGTTTCCTCAGATGCAATACAAGAGGGGTTATTAGAAGAGTGTCCAGGTTTTCCTAGCTCTTAGTCAGTGACCCTATGTTGAACTAGGAAAGATGGGGATCCTTGCCTAGAAGCAACAACTCAACCTTACAATTTGTGGCAAAGAAAACTGGGAACAGTCCAACATGCATCCTACTTTTTAGAACAGATTTAAAAATCTCAATGAAAAGATAGGTAGTATCTCATAATTTAAAGTTTTGTGGGAAATGTCAATCCAGAAATGGAAATGCAGAAGAATAAAATTCTGGGGGCAATTGTGATGGTACACACTTGTAATCCCTTCTATCTGGAGAGGCTGAAGTAGATCAGTTACTTGAACCATGCCATTTTCATCTGAAGGAGGGTTAAAGTCAATCTGGTGAACATACTAAGGCTGTTACTAGTATGGCTAACCTCTATGGGTTGAGTTGCCAGATTGTCTAAAGAGAAATATAAACCTTTCAAGGTAAAAAATGGAACCAGTTATAAAACATCTCTGTCAATCAGCAGAGGGGTCATGCCCATGAGTAGCAGTTGTTCTTGCAGGCTGGATATGAAAGAGAAACCTAGTCTCAAAGAAAAGAAAAGGAGGAAAGAAAAGGGAGGGAGAAATTAATTTTGAAACAAAAAACCTCCAATTCTGATGAGAAATGAGTCGAGGGTTTCTAAAAAACATTAATGTAGATGCATAGGGAGCTTAATTATTAACTTAGATGTTAAAATGATATACAGAAAATGGATGGAAAGGAAAGCAATGGAGTCATAGATGGCAACAAACATGGTTGGTCCTGTGAGAATACTGTTGGGAGTGCTAAAGATCAAAATGAATTGACATCTTTGAGAAAAGCAAACCAAAAGAGGCTCTTAGAGTGATACACTGGGGGACAGTGTCCAGGACTACAGACACAATCATTTTAATGTACTCTGCCCTGGTCATAAAACAGGAAGAGTAGTAATGTGTTCAGTTTTGAGTGCTACATCTTACAAGACACCGTTCAAAAAGGAAAATCAGGATAATAAAGGACTTTAGTCATGAAACATGGAGAAAGGTTAAAGGATCTTTAACACAGAGACAAATAATCTTGGGAGGGGTGCAAAGGGAATTGTGATTTGTCTTCAAATATGTGAAGTGCTTTCATGAAGAAAAGAGGGAGTAAACTTGTTCTGGTAGGACAAGTAAGAACAAACAATAGAAGACACAAAGATGCAAATTTAGGTTGTGGGAAACAGTAATTGCAAGATTCCGCCTTCTGGTTTTTTTTTTAACTCATTTTTATTTTCAGTTCCAAATTCTCTCTCCTCCTAACCCTCCTCCGCCCATTATAACAAAAAAGGTAAGAAATACAATACTTATTATACATACAATGTCATGCAAAACATTTCTGCATGAGCCATGTTGAAAAAAAAAGAGCAAGAAAAATAAAGCAAGCAGCAGTTAAGTGGTTCAGTGGACAGAAAGACAGGCCTAGAGCCAGAAGTCCTGGGTTCGAATCTAACCTGAGACACTTCCTACATCTGTGATCCTAGGCAAGTCACTTAATTCCAATTGCCTAGCCATTATCTAGTATCAATTCTAAGATAAAGGTAAGGGTTTAAAAAAAGAAAAGAAAAAGAAAGCAAGAATAAATAAAGCAAAAAAAAAAGTTTCTATTTGCACTCAAGAGGATTATCCATCAGTTACCTATCTAGAGGTGGATGGAATTTTTTATTATGATTTTTAGAATTATCAAAGATTATTTTATTGATAGAAATAAAGAAAAAAAGCAATTAGTTGACAATGGGCTATTGGGGAACAAATGGATTTGGTCACTAGAGTTATTAAGCAAAGGATCATTTGCTAGGGGTATTGTATATAAGGGGATTTTTCTAGTTCAAGTGAGGGGTGGAAGAGATAGGAGTTTAAAAAAAATTTTTTTTTCTATTATTACACATAGGACAAACATGGGCATTTTCTTATACCAAAAACAAAAAAAAAAAGAGGATTAAATGTGACCACATGGATTCCTTATGTTCACGTTATTTTTATAAAGTATATTTGCAGCAATTTAGTGTAGAATTTATTTAATAAATTCTCTGTAACTTACTATATATTTAACTCAGTAATACTAGTAATACTTTGCTTCTCTCTGCCCTGCCTTGAACATCTTTCTGCTCTCCCTTGTGTATTTTTTAAAAAATTCTTTGTACTTTTCTTTCTTACTTTATTGGGGAGAGAGGGTATCACTATCCCTAGCTTGCTGTCCCTGCTCCCCCCAAAATGACCTCTTCTGTAACAAATACAGATGGTCAATCAAACAAATATACATATTGGCTATGTCTGAAAACACATGCTTCATTTTGCATAAGTTCTCTTTAAACTTTGAAATTCTATGTTTCTGTAATTTTTTTAATTCAAGAGGAAAGGACCTTAGAGAATAATTAATTGATTACTTATTATTAATAATAGAAAACAGAGCCTTAAAGAGCTTGTGAAGTGATTTGGCATTAAACAAGTGGAGACAAGATCTTCAAGGGCATTCCAAGAGAGCTTAAACCAAATGCAAAGTCAGGGAAAAGAAGGGAATAAGCATTTTATTAAGGACCTACTATGTTCCAGGCACTATGCTAATAGCTTTACAAATAATATTTCATTTAATCCTTATGTGAAAGGGAATTCTTTATTCTCTTTGTCTATTTTGAGTTAACCCTTAGTACTACTTAGTACTTCACCAGATTATGAAGTGTGAGTCAGACTTTCTTTTAGTACCCCTACTTAGTACCTCACCAGACACTAAGAGTTTTCACAAGTCATTTGCTAAAGTGGGTAACAACTCAATTGGTCAGGAAATTGTGAATCCTTGTGATAAGAGTTTACACCTCCAGAGGGGTAGTGTCTTGCGGAATGTCTCTGGGAAGTGCTAGACAATTTGAAAGCTGTGATTGGCCCCTATGAAGAGGAGAAGGGATAAGAAGTCACTATAAAAGTCCTGGATTTCTGGGGCTAGAAATTAGCTTCAGGAGCTGTCCTAAACATGTTGTTATCTTCAGCTCGAACTGCCTCTTGGAGGGAACTTGAGTGAGTGAATAGCTAGCTTTCCTTTCCTGACTTCTGGAGGGAGATTAATTCCAGGTGAGGGTTAACAAGTCATGCTGGGCTGAGTCGAGCACTGGAGCAATATTTAGTGTAATAGGGTAAATATCTTCTCTACTCTCTGTATTTCTCAACTTTCACTCTCTCCACCTATTTTGTAAATAAAAACTATTGAAAGTCATTTTGACTTGAGCTATAATATTTTAAATCAGAAACCACACTATTATTTATAATTTTCATATATTTTAGTAAAACCCTTAATTTTAAATCCTTATACTTATAACAACCTTGGGAGGTAAATGCTATTTTTATCATCCCTATTTGATGAGTGAGAAAACAGAGGCAGAGGCTAAATGTCTTGCCCAAAGTCACACAGCTACAGTAAATGTCTGTGATCAGACTTGAACTTAGGTCTTGCTGACCCCAGGTCCAGCACTGGTTACTGTGCCTAGACAAGTGAAGAGTTTATTTGTAGGAATTGATCTGAAAGTCAAGATCTAGGATAGGCCTTAAGACCATCTAATTCACCTCTTACATTTTTCAAATGATGTGAGAACCAGAAAAGAGAATTAACTTCACCAAAGAAACACAGTAATAAGCAGTAGATCTGAGCTTTGAGCCCAGATCCTCTGAAATAAGAACCATCACTCTTTCCAAATCTCCCACGTATTTACACCTCATTTTGTCCTCAAGCTACTCTTTTAAACTGGCTCCTTTGGTATTGCCCACTAACAGAAACAAATCTCCCTTATTCTGAAAACATCAATAACAACAACTAAACAAACACAAAATGCCACTATATTTCCTCAAGTTACTGCTTTATAAGTACTCTCCATTTCAAATTCCTACAAATATTTTTCTAAACTTACTGCCCCTACTTCCTCTCCTAGTGGAGTGCCTGGCTCCTAGGGGCTATTTATAAATGCTTATTTATTCTTGATAGATTATGTAATTGCTTACACTTAGGGAACAAAGGGTTAGCTCATCTGGCTCATCATATGATGAGGGAAGACAGGAGAGTCTCAGATAAATGGAAAATGAAATAGTGTCACCAGACTATGGTGGACCTTGAAGGCCAAATAGGGAGATAAGTACAGACTACACTTGAGAACCACTGAACCCAATGGTCTGTAAGGTCCCTAATGTTTTTAAAAATTTTTTAATTTTAATTTTTAAATATTTTCCATGGTTACATGATTCATGATCTCTCTTTCCCCTCTTCCTTCCCCTCTCTTGGAGTTGACAAGCAATGCCACTGGGTTATACATATGCTATCACTTGATACCTGTTTCCATATTATTCGTTTTTGTAACCGAGCAATCTTTTAAAATCAAAATCCCAAATCATATACCCATATAAAAAAGTGATAAATCATATGTTTTTCTTCTGCATTTCTACCCCCACAGTTCTTTCTCTAGGTGTGCATAGTGTTCTTATTCATATGCCCCTCAGAATTGAACTGGATCATCACATTCCTACTAGTAGCAAATTCAGTTACATGTGATCATTCCATAATATTTCAGTTTCTGTGTAAAATGTTCTTTTGCTTCTGCTCATTTCATTCTGCATCAATCCATGGAGGTCTTTCCAGTTCATACAGACCTAATCTTTAATTCCCTGGATCCAAAAGTTCATCATCTTTTTTCATGCACACTGGTATGTCACCTGTGTATATATGTCTTACTTTATAGTTTATTAGAAGGCAGGTTCTCAGTGCAAGAAGATACATCAATAATTTATATGATTTCTTTTTAGTTGGTAGGGCCACTGACTTTAAATTGGAAAGGATGCTACCCATCATTTATTTTCAACATCCTCATTTTACAGAGGATCTTAAGGCTCAGAAAAATGAAATGATTTGGCCAAAGTCACATCAGCAATAAGCAGTGATGCCAAGATTAGCCTACAGAACCTCTAATTTCAAATTCAATTTTTTTCCAGGAAACCATTCAAGTTGTAAAAATCACCTCTTCTTTTTCAAAGTCATTTGGAAATTCTTTATCTATATTCTAACGTCTAAGCAATGTCTTTCATCTGCATCTGAAAATCAACTCAAAAGATCACAGGATCACAGAATAAGTAAGATCTAGAAGGGGCTATAAAGACCTTTAGAGGATCTAGTCTAACTCACTTATTTTAAAAAGATTCAGAGACACTAGGTGAACCAAACAAGAAAGGATCACATAGGTAATAAGAGGTGGAATGCAACCACTGATTCAAAATTATCAGTGCAATCCCCCCACAATTAAATTAGTGTCAGAGTAATCTGTAAAGTCCAGATGCTAATTCTTTTGTTAATAAGTAGCAGAGTTCAAATCCAGGTCCTCTTAGATTCATATTTACTGCTGTTTCTGTATTCTGTACTATGCTGACTCCCAAGGAATCACGGAGATGAATTAGTCAAATACTTTCATTTTTTAAGGCATTTGGGATTTCCTGTCAAAGGTGGAACGATCACTGGATATTGTCACATTAGTGATTATAAATCAAGCATTTCGACTACCCCTTGAAAAACCATCTCTTTGAATGTATATGATATCAAGAATAATAATTCACTCCATTTGCCAAACATTTAGGTTACTACTTCTGGTGGATTAGGTAGCTGGGACATCTACACCCCCTTCTTGCCTCAGGTGGAAACCAGGGAGGAACAGGGATGGCTAGTAAGAGGTGAGAGAAGGTATCTGAAGGAGTAGTTTTGCAGGAGAAAGTATGATCATTCAATAAAATTGAGGACTTCCAAGCATTCATAAAGAAAAAAGCAGACTTAAACAGAGAGTTTGCTGCCCAAACACAGAACTCAAGAGAATAACCATAAGGTAATTAATTAAGAGAGAGGAGGGGAAAAAAAACCTTTTCTTTAAGGGACCGAATAAGTTCAATATAGAAGATACTGTTAAATATGAAAAATTGTTATTATCAACAGGGTAACTACAAGAAGTTTATTTCTAGGGAACAGTGACAAACTGTATAGGATGAAATGTCATGTATGTATAAATATATGCAAAACTAGAGGGGAAAAAAAGGAAATAAAATTAAGAAAAATGGGTAAGCAAAATGGAGTAAATTTATATTCCATAAAGAAGCGTGTGGGGTGAACAGGGGAGAATAGCAATACACTGGAAGGGTAAAGAGGTTGGAGAGAGGAAATATTTAATAGTTAAGTGCATTGAAAGCAACTTAAAGAGGGAAGAATAATCAGATCTATTGGGGGCAGAGAATTGATTCATGCCTTATAGAGAACTAGAAGGGTAGCAAAAGGACAAGTGGGGAGGGAAGTAACATTAGGAAGGGAGAGGGTGGAGGGGTAGCTTAAAAAGACCCTAAAGAAGAATAAGAGGGCAATAAGAAGGGAGAGGGGAGAAAGGGACGTACAATAAGGAAGGTGATTAGGGGAAATGATTAAAAACAAAACACTGGTATAGAAGGAAATAGTGAAAGAAGAAAGGGCAAGACAAGGAGAGAGAATTAAAATGTCTGGGAATACACAGCTGATAATTATAACTCTGAATATGAATGGGATTAACTTGCCCATAAAATGAAAGCAAATAGCAGAGTGGATTAGAAACCACTAATTGTCTACAAGAAACACACATGAGATAGGCAGACATACATAGAGTAAAAATGAAAGGATAGAGCAAAATCTTTTGGGCTTCAACTGAGAAAAAGAAGGGAGGAGTAGCAATCATGATTTCTGACTGAGCCAAAGTAAAAATAGATCTAGTTAAAAGAGATGAGGAAGGTAATTACATACTAATAAAAGGCAGTAAAAACAATGAAGAAGGAGAAGCTAGTGGAGCTTAAGGACGAAATAGATAGCAAAACTATACTAGTGGGTGACCTCAACCTTCCCCTATCAGATCTAGAGAAATCAAATAAAAGAAAATAAATAAGAAAGAAGTAAGGGAAGTATATGAAATGCTAGAAAAATTAGAGTTAACAGATATATGGAGAAAATTGAATAGGAATAAAAAGGAATATACCTTCTTCTCAACATTACATGGTACAAATACAAAGATCTACCATGTGCTAGGGCATAGAAGTATTGCAAACAAATGCAAAAAAGCAGAAATAATAAATGCAACCTCATCAGATCATAATGAAATAAAAATAGTTATTAGTAAGAATACACGGAGAGGCAAACCAAAAACTAATTGGAAATTAAATAATATGATTCTACAAAATAAATTAGTGAAAGAACAAATCATAGAAACAATTAATAATTTCATTGAAGACAATGACAATGATGAGACTTCTTACCAAAACCTATGGGATGCAGCCAAAGCCGTTCTAAAGGGAAAATTTATATCACTGAGTGCATATATTAACAAATTAGGGAGGGCGGAGGTTAAAGAATTGGACATGCAACTTAAAAAACTAGAAAATGAACAAATTAAAAATCCCCAGATGAAAACTAAATTAGAAATACTAAAAATCAAAGGAGAAATTAATGAAATTGAAAGTAAAAGAACTATTGAATTAATAAATAAGACTAGAAGCTGGTATTTAAAAAAAACAGATAAAATAGACAAAGTACTGGTAAATCTAATAAAAAAAAAAGGAAAGAAGAAAACCAAATTGACAGTATCAAGATGAAAAGGGGGACCTTACCTCTAATGAAGAGGAAATTAAGGCAACCATTCAAAATTATTTTGCCCAATTATATGGCAATAAATATAGCAATCTAGATGATATTGATAAATATTTACAAAAATATAAATGACCTAGATTAGCAGCAGAAGAAATAAAATGCTAAAGTAATCTAATATCAGAAAAAGAAATTGAACAAGCCATCAAAGAACTCCCTAAGAAAAAATCACCAGGACCTGATGGATTCACAAGTGAATTCTATCAAACATTCAAAGAACAACTAATCCCAATACTATACAAATTATTTGACATAATGGAGTAGTTTCAGTTTCTTCAACTATAAAATGAGGGTAATTAGCATCAGTGTGGCGAGTATCAAGTAAAGTAATATCTGTAAAGTGTTTGGCATATTGCCTGTCACACAGTAGGTACAAAATAAATGGGGTTTTCCCCTCTTTCTTGCTCTTTACTATGTTCGATGTATTGAAGGAGACTTAAAGATGATTAATGTGGCTTCTGACTTCTATTCTTACATACTGGTGAGGTAAGCAATATTACATTTGGATGGAGCAATTTAATCATGTGAGATCTTGAATGAGTTAAAGCTAAATCAATTCAAAATCATTTTCTCTTTCTTCTTGCAGTATATCCCCCTAAAAGGGATCAAATGGTGATAGATTAGTGATGTCTTAAATTATGACTTCATCCCATAATGTCAATGAGGGATTTCACTCAAAATTCATAGCCAGGTTCAAAATTACCAATGGGATTCAATTTATGGATAATGGCTTTCAGAGGTTACTTTTGCATAAAGTTTGAAATTGTTTCTTATGTGGCAGAGATTTCATAATTTCCTGCCATACGCTGTCAAATATGTTTCCATTTGAACATACATTTGAATTTATGTAGGAGTGCTGTACATAGTGAAGAGAGGTAAACAAATTAAAGATACAGGCTCTGCCTCTTTAGAAATTACAATCTAAACTGAACAGTAGCATTTATATAGTGTTTTAAGATCTGTAAAGTACCAGATTTACATATGTTATCTCATTAAAACTTTGCTACAAGCCTGGGAAATGAGTGCTATTATTATTCCTAGCTATAAAATGGGATCATAATAAAGTCTCTAAAACACAAGCTTAAAGGGGTTAAGTGACATTCTCAGAGTTACACACCTAGTAAGTGTCTGGGAAAGTGAATTCAGGTGTTTCTGAGTCCAGGTCTAAAATTCTAACTTCTGTGCTGCATAGCTACCAGAGGCAAGAAGAATCAAGACTAGATAACAACTGGGTAATAGTTACAATTCCTCCCAAGAAAAAGAAAATGCCTTTTCCCGACTCTGGTGTGTTATTTGGAATTCTGGGGGTTCATTTGAACCTTAAAATATTTAGATATATGACAAACTTCCTGTGGACATTTAGGGGACTTGGAAACTACATTTCCCATGATTCAATGGGTTTCCTGTCTTAGGTGATGATGTGAGCCAACATAAACATCATTGAATCTTTGGGTAAATGTGTTGTTAGAAGGGGAGCAATATTCATAGACTGTAAGGATCAAGGAACTGATCATTATTTTCAGTTGTCAAGAAAAGTCATGTGGAGTTAGGATTTTAGGATCACTCTGAAGGAAAAAAAAGATGTAGTTGATATTATCAGCTTTCTACTACTAGACAACTCTAGGATAGGAGTATTCCTTTACAAAAAAATCAAATAAATCATTAAAAAGAATAGTAAATGTGCAATTTCAACCTTGAAAATAATCAGTGGAAGGGGAAAAGTATTTATTAAGTACCAGTAGGCATTGTACTAAGCAATTTATAATTATCATCTCATCTGATCCTCACAACAAACATGGTAGTGAGGTGCTGTTATTATGCCCATTTTACAGCTGAGGAAATTGAGGCAGTCAGAGATTAAGTAATTTGCCCAGAATAATGCAACTATTAAATATTTGTGGCCAAATCTGGCTCTTGATCCAGCTCTCTAACCACTGTGAACACCTAGAGCACATTTATAGAAGGGTTATTTAATCTCTGAATTCGTTTCCTCATCTACAAAATTGAGATCACTCTATTCTACAAGGGTGATGCAAAGCTCAAAGAATATTAATGCTATTAAGGAAGTTGTTATTGCCACAATTAAGGTATTCTCACTTTTTTATGGAGTTCTGACAGAAATGACCTAAAGATACATTTTTATCTTGTTATTATTCTATATTTAATATTTTACAGTCTATTATACTGGTAGATGGTTGTTTTTCATACTTTTAAAAAAGCATAAATCCATCTTTGGTAGAATCAATGAGATAATTTTAAAGATTAGTCCAATGGAAGGGAGGATAACAGAGATGACAATTGCCTTGTCATATTCCCAAGTGATTTTATTTTCCACTGCTTTTGATTTCTAGAGTTAATTTACTTTCTTCTTTTTAATTTTATTTTATTTAAAAAATCTCTAACTTCTGTCTTAGAATCAATACTAAGTATTGATTTCAAAGCAGAAGAGTAGTAAGGGATAGGTAATTAGAGATAAGTGACTTGTCCAGGATCACACAGGTAGGAAGTATCTGGAGCCATAATTTATCATCATCATTATATCAGTTATAACATTTGTCTTAAAATTTCCCATAAGATTCAGATCGAAATGGTTTGAAAATAAGCCATTATCCTGCTACTATTCCAGTTAGATAGACTATTGGGATATAAGTTCATCTTACATTGGAAAATTCCTGCAGCAAGAAGGAGCAGGATGACATTTAATTCCCAGAAAGTTTTAATTTCTTTCCATTATATCTTTATGTTGTGAATTTTAAAATTAATATTCAATAACTAAATATTATATTTCTATAAAGTTTTATTAATAATAAACTAACAAAAAATAGTAGCTAAAAGGGTACTAACCAGTTCTCTCACCAGAGCAAAAGAGGAAGAGGGAGGAGTTACAGCAAACTATATACAAATGTGACCATGCAAATGTGGAGGCGCAGGAGAGATTAAAGGGAATTTTGGGAAGTACTAAGGGACTTATGGGGGATGCAGTTCAAGGTTGAAAATCTCCATTTACACAATGTTTTGAAAGTTTTTCATTCCAAGTGCTTTAATCATAAGTATCAGATATGGAGATACTTACTTAAAATGTCCTTAGATTTTTTTAAGGGTTCCCATTTTTTCTGGGTAATGGTTCTCAATACGTAATGATGCCCGGCTATCAAGAAAGTTTATGTGTTAAATGCTCAAGAGTATTTTTTTTTATTTTTTATTAGTACTATGAGAATTTGTCATCTATTCACTTAGAAAGAAATGTTCAGGTGCATAATTCAAGCTACCTGATCTTTCTAGATATATGCTAGATGCCAATTTCTTTTGCAGTCTACAGTGATATCTTTTAAAAAAATTTAATTACTGTGGGTTTTTTTGACCAATTATTAAACTTGTATTTTTTTTCTCTCTCCCATCCCTCCTCTACTGAGAAAGAGGAAAACAAAAGCCTTTAAAAGAAATAACCAAAGTCAAACAAAACAAATTCTCACATTAAACATATCTCAAAATGACAGAATGACATCTTAAAGCTTCACCTACTTCATTACATAATCTACAGAAATCAATGTAATGGGAGCTCTTTAAGTATAACCTTTCTGTACTTTCCATAGCAATCACCTAATCCAGAATCACTTTAGAAAATACCTTCATTTTTAGAAAAAAATCTGGCATGACTCAGACTTTTATTCAATACAATTTTATCAGCACACTATTAGATAATTTCATGTGGTCATCATTCATAGAGAGTGCCTCCTGATTCTGCTTTTGGAGCTTATCCACTTCAGACTCCCTCCACAGATAAACTACTTTGGTTAAATTTGACAAACCTCCCAGCCTAGACCTGCTGTTAATATTTACTATTGCTTTGTCAAATAAAGTCCATTTGTTTCCAGAGTACTTCTATATTTTGTGTTTATCATATATTCTGAGATTACTCAGCCTCTCCTGCTCTTTGACAAGAAAATGTTCACCTTCCTCTAGCTGCATGGGATTGGTAAGACCTTTGTTTTCCAAGTCCAATACAGAGATTTTTCTTTGAATACATTCTAGACTTTCTCTCATCCTATTATGGATAGGACACCAATGAGTTCACACATACACCAAAGTATTCTATTTTTCCAAGAAGTAAAAAAACTCTCACTAAAGTATAAAGATAGTATGGCACAGGCAATAGATCATTCAAACTTGAGAATCAAGACAATCTAGGTCCAAATCCCAATCTTGACACTTCATATGCCAGGTAAAGAAGCATTTATTAAGCACCCACTATGTGCCAGACACTGTGAAAAGAGCCAAGGATAAAAGACAAAAAGGTCAGCTAATAAGTGTTAATTAAGCCTCTACTACACACATACCAGGCACTGTTCCAAGCACTGAGGAGACAAAGGCAAAAACCTGCTCTCAAGATCACAGTCTAATGTAGAGTTAATTGTAGGTAAGATAAAATGAAGACCACTACACACAAACAAGACAAAGAGAGGATAAATTGAAGATAATGAACAAAAGGTAGCATTAAGGGGGTCAGAAAAGGCTTCTCAGAGAAGGTGGAGGTCTGCTGGAATCTTAAGGGAGTCAGGAGTTAGAGATGAGGGAGGGAGAGATTTACAGGTCTGGGGAGAGCTGGTGAACACTTCTGAAATCATGAGGTGGAATGTTTTGTATAAGGAAGAGAAAGGAAGCCAATATCACTGACAGCGGAGTATTTTGAGGTGAATAAGAAAAATGGAAAGGTAGGAGGTTGTGTTTGAATGCCAAACAGAGGATTTAACATTTGATTGTGGAGATGATATTGAGTAATTGAAATTTAAATCACATAGCTTTTCTGAGCCTTAGTTTCTTCTTCTCTAATTGTGCCCTCCCCTTTTTTTAAAATTTAGAATATTTTTCCATGGTTCCATGATTCATGATTCCACTCCTCCCCCTTCTCTCCCCTCTCTCAGAGGTGACAAGCAATTCCACTGGGTTATACATGTATCATTGTTCAAAACCTATTTCCATATTACTCATATTTGCAGTAGAGTGATCTTTTAACATCAAAACCCTAATCATATCCCCATCGAACCATGTGATTGATCATATTTTTTTCTTCTGTGTTTCTACTCCCACAGTTCTTTCTCTGGATGTGGATAGCATTCTTTCTCATAAGTTTCTATGGATTGTTCTGGATCACTACATTGCTGCTAGTAGAGAAGTCCATTACATTTGATTGTGCCACAATATATCACTCTCTATATACAATGTTCTTCTGGTTCTGCTCCTTTTACTCTCCATCAATTCCTAGAGGCCTTTCCAGTTCACATGGAATTCCTCTAGTTTATTATTCCTTTGAGCACAATAGTATTCTATCACCATCAGATACCACAATTGTTCAGCCATTTCCTAATCAATGGACACACCCTAATTTTCCAAATTTTTGCCACCACAAAGAGCAGGGCTATGAATATTTTTGTACAAGCCTTTTTCCTTATTATCTCTTTGGGGTACAAACCCAGTAGTGGTATGCCTGGGTCAAAGGGTAGGCATTCTTTTAAAGCCCCCCGAGAATGGTTGAACATTGATCACAACTCCACCAGCAGTATATTAGTGACCCAATGTTGCCACATCCCCTCCAACATTTATCACTTTCCTTTGCTGCCATACTGGCCAGTAGGCTAGGTGTAAGGTGGTACTTCAGAGTTGTTTTAATTTGCATTTATCTAATGAGCGAAAACTGCCTATTCATGTCCTTTGACCATTTGTCCATTGGGGGAATGGCTTGATTTTTTGTGAATTGGACTTAGTTCTTTATACATTTGGAAGATTAAACCTTTGTCAGAGAGTTTTGTTATAAAATTGTTCTCCCAGTTTTGTTGCTTTTCTTCTAATTTTGCTTGCATTGGTTTCGTTTGTACAAAAACTTTTTCATTTGATATAATCATAATCATTCATTTAACATTTTGCAATGTTCTCTATCTCTTGATTGGTCTTAAATTCCTTCCTTTCCCACAGATCTGACAGGTATACCATTCTATGTTCATCTAATTTATTTATTATTTCATTCTTTATATTTGTCATTACTCATTTTGAATTTCTCTTGGTATAGGGTATAAGATGTTAATCTAAACCAAAACTCCCATACTGTTTTCCAACTTTCCCAGTAGTTTTTGTCAAGTAAAGAGTTCTTGTCCCAAAAGCTGGGATCTTTGGGTTTAACAAAGACTAGCTTGCTGAGGTCATTTGCCCGTAGTCTAATACATTGGTCCACCCTTCTGTCTCTTAGCCAGTACCACATTGTTTTGATAACTACTTCTTTATAGTACAGTTTAAGGTCTGGTACTGTGAGGCCCCATCTTTCAATTTTTTTTTTCATTATTTCCCTTGATTTTTTGATATCTTGTTCTTCCAAATGAACTTTGTTATATTTTTTTCTGATTCTATAAAAAAGTTTTTTGGTAGTTTGATAGGTATGTTACTGAATAAGTAGATTAATTTGGGTAGGATTGTCATTTTTATTATGTTAGCTCATTCTACCCATGAGCAATTAATGTTTTTCAAGTTATATAGATCTGGTTTTAATTGTGTGAAGTGTTTTGTGGTTGTGCTCATATAATTCCTGTGTTTGTATTGGTTGATAAATGCCTAAATATTTTATATTGTCTAGAGTAATTTTAAATGGAGTTTTTCCAACTCCTGCTGCTGAATTTTGTTGGAAATATATAGAAATGCTGATGACTTATGTGGGTTTATCTTGTACCCTGCCACTTTGCTCAAGTTGTTGATTATTTCCACTAGCCTTTTAATTGATTCTCTAGGATTATTTAAGTAAACCATCATGTCATTTGCAAAGAGTGATAGTTTAGTTTCCTCATTGTCTACTTTAATCCTTTCAATTTTTTTTCTCTAATTGCTACTGCTAGTGTTTCTAGCACAGTATTAAATAATAAAGGTGATAATGGGTATACTTTCTTCACTCCTGATCTTACTAAGAAAGCTTTAACTTGTCCCCATTGTAGTTGATACTTGTTGACAGTTTTAAATATATGCTGTTTATTATTTTGAGGAATGGTTCTTCTATATTCCTATACTTTCTAGTGTTTTCAAAAGGAATGGTTGTTGTATTTTGTCAAAAGCTTTTTCCGCATCTATTGAGAAAATCATGAGATTTCTGTTGGTTTGATTAGTGATATGGCCAATTATGTGGATGGTTTTCCTAATATTAAACCATCCTTGCATTCCTGGTATAAATCCCACCAGTTCATAGTGTATAATCATTGTGATAACTTGCTGTAGTCTTTTTGCTAGTTTTTTATTTAAGATTTTTGCATCTATGTTCATTAAGGAGAATGGTCTGTAGCTTTCTTTCTCTGTTTTTGGTATGCTTGGCTTTGGAATCAATATCATATTTTTGTCATAAAAAGAATTTGGTAGGACTCCTTTGTTTATTTTGTCAAATAATTTGTGTAGTATTGGCATTAGATATTCTTTAAATGTTTGATAGAATTCACTTGTGAATCCATTTGGCCCTGGGGATTTTTTCTTAGGAAATTCCTTGATGGCTTGTTCAATTTCTTTTTCTGAGATGGGATTATTTAAGTATTCTATTTCCAGGCAATTTAAAGTTTTGTAAACATTCAACCATTTCACCTATATTGTCATATTTATTGCCATAAAATTGGGCAAAATAGTTCTTAATAGCTCCTAGTCTTATTTATTAGTCCAATAGTTCTTTTACTTTCAATGATTAATTTCTCCTTTAATTTTTAGGATTTCCAATTTAGATTTTATCTGTAGATTTTTAATTTGTTATTTTTTTCTAATTTTTTAAGTTGCAAGCCCAATTCATTGATCTCCACCCTCTCTACTTTGTTGGTATAGGCACTCAGCGACATAAATTTTCCTCTTAGTACTGCTTTGGCTATATCCCATAGGTTTTGATCTGATGTCTCCTCATTGTCACTCTCTTTAATGAAGTGTGTAATTGTTCCTATGATTTCTTTTTTGACACACCAGTTTTGAAGAATTAGATTATTTAATTTCCAATTAATTGTAAATTTGCCTTTCCAAGGACCCTTGTTAAGTATAATTTTTATAAAATTATGATCTGAAAAAGTTGCATTTATTATTTCTGCTTTTCTGCATTTGTTTGCAATACTTCTATGCCCTAGCACATGGTAGATCTTTGTATATGTACCATGTAATGTTGAGAAGAAGGTATATTCCTTTTTATTCCTATTCAATTCTCTCCATATATCTATGAACTCTAATTTTTCTAGCATTTCATATACTTCCCTTACTTCTTTCTTATTTATTTTTTGGTTCAATTTATCTAGTTCTGAAAGGGGCTGAGATCCACCACTAATATGGTCTTATTATCTAGTTTCTATTTGAGCTCCTTTAATTTTTCCTTTAGAAATGTAGATGCTATGTCATTTGGTGCATAAATGTTTAGTAATGATATTACTTCATTGTTTATAGTACCTTTTAACAAAATGTAATTTCCTTCCTTATCTCTTTTAATCAGATCGATTTCTACTTTAGCTATGTCTGGTATCATGATTGTTAGTCCTGCTTTTTTTTTTTTTTTACTTTAGATGAAGCATAATAAATTCTGCTATAGCCTTTTACCTTGAATATGTGTGTCACTTTGCCTCAAATGTGTTTCTTGTAAACAACATATAGTAGGATTCTGGTTTTTAATCCACTCTGCTATCTGCTTCTGTTTAATGGGTAAGCTCATCTAATTCACATTCAGTGTTATGATTACTAACTGTGTATTACCCTCCATCATATTATTGCCTTTAAATCTTGCTCTATTCCCTTTCTCTCTGTTCCGCCTCACCACTATTTTGCTTTTTGTCACCACCCCCTACCCCCCAACACACACACTTCTTCCTCCCTCCAATTACCTCCCTCTTCCCTTGTCTTATTCCCCTTCTACTTCTCTGTTGGGGAAGATAGAATTCTATATGCCACTGAGTAAGGTAAGAAGTCTATATCCCACGGATTATACTTGTTTTACCTTCTCTGAGCCTTTTACAATGAGAGTAAAGTTCAAGCATTGCCTGTCACCACCCTTATCCTTCCCTCTCTAGAATGATTTTTCATGTCTCTTTATGTTATATAATTTTATGCATTCTATTCCTCCTTTCTCTTTTCTGTCAGTGCAACCCTCTCTTTCAGCCCTTGATTATTTTATATATCATTCATATGCATACATATCATATCATACATACATATTGTTCCTTATCATCACATTTACATATACTTAATATCATCATATCATCATAATTAGCTTATTTCTCCACCATTTTTCTGAGTAAATTCCTTCTATCTTCTTTACTACTAAGAGTAATTTTTGAGAATTACAGAAATCTTCTTTCCATGTAGACATATAAACATTCTGCCCTCAATGAGCCTTAAATTTTCTCTTCTTATTTACCTTTTTTGGCTTCTCTTGTGCTCCTTATTTGGACTTCAAATTTTTTCTTTAGTTCTGGCTTATTCCTCTGGAATGCTTGGAAATCTATCTTATTGAATGACCAATTTTTCCCCTGAAAGAATATTCTCAGTTTTGCTGGATAAGTGACTTTGGGTTGTAAACTCAAATCTTATGCCTTCCTGAATATCATATTCCATGTCTTTTTTTTTTAAACCCGTGTACTTCAGTGCATTGTCTCATAGGTGGAAGAGTGGTAAGGGTGGGCAACGGGGGTCAAGTGACTTGCCCAGGGTCACACAGCTGGGAAGTGGCTGAGGCCGGTTTTGAACCCAGGACCTCCTGTCTCTAGGCCTGACTCTCACTCCACTGAGCTACCCAGCTGCCCCACATTCCATGTCTTTTAATCCTTTAACTTAGAAGTTGCTAGGTTCTGTGTGATCCTGACTGCAGCTTCATTCAAACTTGAATGGTTTCTTTCTGGCTGCTTTAAGTATTTTTTCTTTGGCTTGGTGGCTCTTGAATTTAGCTACTATATTCATGGAAACTGTCATTTGAGGATTTCTTTCTGGAGATGATCTATGAATTCTTTCAAATTCAATTTTATTTTCTTGTTCGAGGATCTCTGGGCAGTTATTTTGATAATTTTTTGTAATATGATGCCCAAGTTTTTTCCTTGATCATGGCTTTCAGGTAGTCCAATAATTCTCAAATTGTCTCTCCTAAATCTATTTTCTAGGTCAGTTGTTTTATCAATAAGATATTTCATGTTTTCTTCTTTTTTATTCCTTTGATTCTGCCTTATTATTTCTTGATTTCTCATGAAATCATTAGTTTCTAGGTGGTCAATTCTGATTTTTAAAGCCTGATTTTCCTCTTTCAGTTTTTGGTTCTCCTTATTCAATTGGCCCATTTCTTCTTGCATCACTTTCATTTCTCTTTCTTACTTTTCCGGTGCCTCTCTTAATTGGTTTTTGAAGTCTTTTTTGAGTTCTTTCAGAACATAGGTCCAATCCATAACTTTCTTTTGGATTTTGGGTGTGTTTCCCTTGCTTTCACTGTCCCCTTCTGTGCTTCTACCTTGCTTTTTGTCTCCACAAACATTCTTTAGAGTTAGGTGCTTTTTTTGTTGTTTGCCCATTTTTCCTATCTAATTATAGGTAGATTTGGGGGGATGATGTGATGGTCTGAGGGCTGAGAACTCCCTTTCCCTATTTAGTCAGTTGACCCATGAGATGCTGATAGCTTAAAGGCTTGCCTCAGGCTTAGGTGTAAGCTTTTCATATCACACTGATCTTGATCAGCTCAGGGGCTGGTCAAATTCTAGCCTCAAGCTTAGTCTCAAGTTTTTTGTTTTACTGTGCACTTGATCCAATCACGCACACCCTTGATTGTCCTGACTTGGAGCTCTGTCCTGAGCTTTAGGCAAAAAGATCAGTATTTCATATTTAGTACTATCATCCACTCCAAAGTATGAGTTAAGTCCTTGCCCCAAGCCCAGACTAGAATTTCCTGGGCTGGGGCTCCAAACTTTTCCACAGATTTGAAATTTCAAGGGGTTTGCGTTGGCTTGTACCTCTATTTGCTGAGGCAGGGCATCAGGGTCTGGATATTGGCTCTGGAATATTTTCCCAAACCTCAGACAGCAGATGTGGGGTAGGGGGGATATGGCTCTCTCTTGGCTTGTTCTTCCCTCCTTGCTATAGTTTCTTGCTGGATCTGCTCTCTTCTCACCCCAGTGCCCAAATATTCATTATCTACCTTTTGGGTTTTTCTTTTCTTGAATGTTGTTTCACCCTGTCTCCTGTTTGGTTCTTTCACTCCTATATTCATTTTGTGGTGATATTTTAATCTTGGTTGGAGAGGATTCTCATGGTGATACAGAGCTGCTAAAGATGACTCTGCCACCTTAGCTCCACCCCCAGAACTCTCTCTTCTCTAAATTGTGAGGCGTTTTAGTTATAAATCTAGGATTATAACTATTTGCCAATGGAATTCTCAGGGTAATAGCTGAAGTCCTTCTGTTGGGAGAGGCTTCAGACTCATTCAGAGTTATTGTGATTTCATTTCAAGATGTTTATGCAAAAACAACAACTTTAATTGATGTAGACCACTTAGCGACTAGGTTATGGTCTATAAAAATGATGAAAGTCATTAAAGTCCAAACCAACTGTTTAATCTTTGATTAAATTTTTCTTCTGAACAAAGAAAATTTATCAACATCTAAAATACCTTTAAGAGAGTGCATTTAATAATGGAAACTTTTTAGTGGTGAATCACTTCCCCTCCCCCAGTATTTAAACTACTTAGTAATATATATTAATTTTAAAGACTTTTTATAAAACATATTAAGATTGGGGCAGTTAGGTGGCTCAGTGGATAGAGAGCCAAGCCTAGAAATGGGAGGTCCTAGGGTCAAATATGACCACAGATACTTCTTGGCCGTGTAATCCTGACCACTTAACCCCAATAGCCTATCCCTTACTGTTCTTCTTCCTTGGAATCAGTACTTAGTATTAATTCTAAGACAGAAGGTAAAAGGTTTAATAAGAAAAAGAAAATATATTAACAAAGAAAAAAATAAAAATATAAAACATTGGCAAATGTTTTAATACTATTGGATAACATTATTCTACAACATCTGCCATATTGTATAAAGGTCATCTATAAAGTAGTGCTCTCTTAAACATTCATTAGCTGCTGTTTTTTCTTAAAACAATAATAACTAACATTTATATAGTACACTAAAATCCTTACAATAACCCTGAGAGGTGGGTGCTATTATTATACCCCTTAGATCTTCCTGGTGTCTGAAGCATGATTTAAAAACAAGTCTTTCTCATTCTATGGCCAGTTCTATATCCACTGAATCATCAGGTGACTTCCATTTTACTGGATACTATCTGGAGGATTTCCCTTTTTTATAGCTATATTCATAATTGTCTCTCTGGTCAAAATTTTGCCTTCTAGTACTTTTTCTCTCCCACTAAAATGAGCCTAAAATTGGTGATGTTTGGAATGCTGACAAAGGTAAACCAAATAAATGGCCAGAATCTTCTCAGTGGCATTTTAGAATGAGAGAAAGAAAAACACAACTGGAATATGGGGGCTTAGATTCAAGTCCTAAGTCTTTCACTTGCTAGTTGTATAAAGGTTTCAACAAGTCATTTAATTCTAATTTCTGATTTTAGATTTTAGAATTCTAATTAATTCTAATGAATTCTAATTTCTTCATTCCTAAATCAAAAAATAATACTCATAGCTATCTTCTTCAGTTGTATAGTTATGTGGAAAGAATTTTGTAAACTATGAGGCAGTTTATGAATATTTGCTGTTATACTTCTAAAAGCCATTAATTTTTTAAGATCAGAATAGGCTATAATTGAAGTTAAAAATCATTTGGTCATAGGATCTTACTGTCCCATTAGAAGGGACATTAGAGGCCATCTAGTTAATTATCCTTATTTCAAAAGTGAATCTAAGGGTTGAAAATGTCAAATAACTTGCCCAAAGTCACAGCGACAAGAAGGAGAAAAAAGATAACTGGTCTTAGGTATTGTGGTGATTAGAATCCAGGCTTCCTGACCCCTAATTCAGTTCTCTTTGAATGAAAGTGTCAGGGTAGGTAGTTTAGCAATACTTTTTTCATTCATGTGTCAGACACTATAATAGGTATAGGAGCTGGCATTCTGATCTAAGGATATACTCATTTAGAAAATGGTAGCAAGAGAAAGGAGTACAAGGAATCCTAGGAATGGTGAGTAGAGTCTAAGGCCATCTGATATTAGATCCTTTCAGTATTACTGATCTGATTACTGTTCTTAGAACAAGAAGAACAAGGGGATTGGGGGTATGTATGTGGCAGAAACAGATGCCAAGATGTCCACCCTAGATAGGCCTTGATGATCATATATGATATATGCTCTTGGGTGGGATGGACATAACAGGCTAGTTCAGTGAGTTTGCACTCTCACTTCAATCAAGACAGTTCAGGCTTAGGTCAGCACATCAAAATTAAATGTATTCATTGCTCCAGGGTGAGAAGTTTGGTTCTAAGGAGCTCAGATCTGGAAGGCTTTAGCTACTGAAGGGGGGAAGTAACAGGAAACCACTATGAATGTAATTCTAATTCATTTGGGCCAGGTAACTTGAAATCATCGTGTCAACTATTTGGTCTCTTATTATCTCCTTTGGTATACTGTACCAATTTCCTTTTTTGTCATTTCTGGTCAAGTCATTCTGATGGTTTCATCTACAGTGACAATGTGGAAAGTGGTATAACCAGTATGTCTTTCTATCCTATACAACAACTTCCATTAATAGTATGTATTAAAATTTACTTTTTTTAAAACCCTTACCTTCTGTCTTAGAATCAATACTGTATATTGGTTCCAAGGTAGAAGAGTGGTAAGGGCTAGGCAATGGAGGTTAAGTGACTGGCCCAGGTCACATAGCTAGGAAGTGTCTGAAGCCACATTTGAATGCAGGACCTCTGGGCCTGGCTCTCAATCTATTGAGCTACCCAGCTGCTCACTAAGGACTTACTTTGTGCAAAGTACTAGGCTAAGTGCTGAGAATACAAAGAAGGATGAACAAAAACACAGTCCTTCCTCTCAAGGAGCTCACTCGACAGATGGGGGAAAGGAAGGGAAACATGCAACAACAACAACAAAAAACCTACCCCCAAACAAAAAAATAACAAAAAACAAAATCCTGAATTTATTAATAAAAATACATATAGTCTAAATGGCAAGCAATTCCAAAGAGGATGTCCTGGGAGCGGGAGAATGATATACGGCGGGGAGAAGAAGAAAGGCATTTTCCCAAAAGTATGATTCAACTTGAACTTTGAAGTAAGCCAGGAAAGCCAGAAAGTGAAAATGCAAAGTTAAAGTATTCCAGGCACAAGGGTCAGCCAATGAAAATGCATGAAGCTGTCTCTGGAATGTACTTATACAGGGAATAGCAAGGAGGCTAGATTAAAAGAGTACATAGAAATTAAATATAAGGACAACGGAAGGGTAGAAAGAGGCCAGATTGTGAAGGGCTTTAAGAACTTAATAAAGGGCATTATGGATCATTCTGAAAGTAATAAGGAATTCCTAGAATGTAATTAGTAAATAGAGGGCAGAATGACATGGTCAGACCTGCACTTTAGGAAAATTACTTTGTCAGCAGAGTGGAAGGAAGGCTGGAGGGGGTAGAGATCTGAGGCATGGAGGCCCAAGAGAAGGCTACTGAAGTGTAGGAGTGAGGTAATAAGCAGAGTATCTATGGGGGGGGTGGATGTGAGTTTATACTAGAGATGCTATAAAAGTAGAAATGTGAAGACTCAGGAATAGAATGGATATGTGGGGTGAGAGAAAGGAGAAAGCAAGGACGGCATAGAGATTCTGAGCCTGGAACGACTGCATTAGAAATACAAAAGTTCATAAGGGACAATGTTTTGGAGGAAAAAGATAAGAAATACACTTTCTATACATCACCACCAAACTTCAAAGCCTACTCATTTAAGTAAAACTGGCTAAAATGATTCTACTTTCATCTAATTTAAGTTAAAGTTATATTCACATACTCAGTAACTGAATACTCTGAAATCTTCAATTTCATTTTCTGTTATGTCCAATCCCATTAAGATACAGAAACTAGTTAAGTAACAAAAAACTGGAGAAAGTCATCAACTAATTAGACTTAAAGCACACTGAATCCTTAAGAAATGAGTCCTTATGTAATTTCAACTTTAAAAAAATGCTTTCTTCCCAGCTCTATATAAATTTATGAAACCATCCATGATAATTTAGTTGTATTTTGAAAATAAGACTTTGATATCATATGCTTATAATCAAATTACATACTATTGTCTTTTTTGAGCACACACTAAAATGAAAGGATTTAAGAGCCCCAATTTTCAGTCATATGATGTTATGGACTTGCAAATGATACCATGTGTTGTTAATAAAACTAAGACTGTTCTGATGACATGTGCTTCTAATCTTTTAATCAAACAAAATATCTTGGCATAAATGTTAAGGAAGCCACTATGCAACTCTAGCATTAGCTTCAATAGTTTCTCCCACAAAGGTTACAGATGCCATTACTGTATCTTTAAGAGAGACTATAGAATCTTAAAGTAACAGTTTAGGTGCTATTCTATGAGAAGTCTTCTGTGAAGAGCCTGTTTTCCTTTTATAATTAGAGAGATCCTTGGTGAAGTCCTCAGAAAGAGAATGAAGGATTCTTGCAAAGAGATGTAATTAGTCCAAAGGAACTGAATGGTGTGGGACTGTGTTTTCAGAAGTAAAGAGAAGTCTTCTGCAGTTACACTGAGGGTTTGAGGTGACTATCTGTGATCACTCTCATATCTAAAGAACTATAATTACTTATTTCTGTCTTTTAAAAAAGTATTTAATTGTTAACTGCAAAAAAGATAGATTTTATATAGTGCTTTATAGTTTGCAAAGTATCTTACAAATATTATTTTATTAAATTCCCACCAAAACCCTGTCAGTTAAATGCTATTATGATTCCTGTATGACAGGTGAGGAAATTGAGCAAAATTAAGTGACTTGTCCAAGTTCTCAAAGCTAGTGTGTGAGATAATATTTGAACTGAGGTCTTAATGGCTTCAAGTCCATAATCCATACACTGGAAACTTCCTTATTTCAGATACTGAAATACATATTTAGAACCCTCAAAATTTATTTAATATGAAAAGATTCCAGAAGTGTGTATGTATGTATGTATTTATGTATGTATGTATCTCTCCAATTTCCCAGTTGTAGGAGTATACAATTGGGAAACTAGGCTTCACCAATGAAATATTTTTTAAACCATTCTAAGAGTCTCTAAGTTTACTTAATTGAATGACATGTTGAAAGTATATTAACTACTGAGGAAATATACATACCCCCTAGATTGTTGTAGAGCTTGAGGTTATCAAGATTAAATTAGGGAATGAGCTAACTAGCAGGATGAGGAGTGACCTATAAGTAAGACTCGTAGATCTAGACCTTGTACCCTGCTACATAACAAAATATATATTCTGATTTCTGTTACATTACTTCTTTAATCCTGCTAATATGCACAGAGGACCTGGTCAGGATTATTGTGCCTCTCTTGAATTCTTAGGTTAAAGAAGTAAAAGTTTAAAGTGGGCAACAAAAGAAGAAATAGAAAAAATTTGTGAAGCTACTAAATCACAGATTCATAGAATTTTTCAAAGCTTTGCAGAGGACATTCTAACTCCTGCTTAAAGCATAGCTCTCTTATACAATATCCCTGTGATTAGAGGTCATCTGACATAGCAAGGTGACCTGAGGGAAAGACAGGAGGCATAATATGCCAGGTGGATCATACCACTACCACCACTTCAACTACAACTTCCTCTGGGATTCTAATTGGGACAACCAATGACCCAGAGCCCAAGAGCCCTGAGAATTACAATGCTGTGCAAACCTCCAAGAATGCTTCAAGCTCAGTCCTCACAGCAATCATCTGATGGATCAATTCTGTTGAGCTGTCAACTGCCTTTGCATGTACTATAGGCTTAATCTCCATAATAGCCAATCACTGAAGACCCAGAAAAGAAAGTTCTTACCATAAAAGTCTTTGGCATTATTGAACTGCTCAATATCAGAAATGGATAGAGTTTAATCAGTGGGAACAGCATAATAAAGAAGATGTATTACCCTCTGTTTAGCCAAAGCATCCCAAGGATCACTGGGGGTCTTTCCATCTAAATTGCATCTAAAACCTCCTTAATGAGTCACTTCTGTTATAATATGAGTCCTCTGAAAAGTAGGAAGTCTTCCTCTTCAATTTGTATCCCCAGCACTTAGCACAATGCTTTATACATAGCAATCTCTTAACTACATGTTTTTTTCATTCATTCATTTGTTTATTCATCTGGCCTCTGCTTGGAGGCGTTTAATGATACAAAGCTTAGCACTTATCAAGGGATTCCATTCTGGGATAGCTAAGTATAATGACTGAGAACTAACAGGCTTCAGTGCTAGTGTGGGATTTTTTCACCCTTGTGTTTGGGATGAGACCAACATATACACTAAAAGAAGAAATTTAACATTTCAGAAGAGGCTTCTTTTGGAAGGTGGGAATGGTTTAGCCAAATCAATTCAATCTAAATAACAAATTTGTCTGGGAAGGAAATCTAAGTAGACTTTTCATAGCTTTATAGAAAACATAAAAAGCAGGATATACCACAATTTATTTTGCATGCTTACATTTTTTTAAAAGGTTCCATTCTTACCCAGCAAATTCAGTATTACAGTCAAATAGATTAAGCGTCTTTAATCATTACACTATAATAATGCAGAGATGATAATTTTTAGAAGCCAACTCTGCCTTGTGCAAGAGGAGACACTTCAACATTTCATGTAGCTTCTCTAATTGAGTTTTCTGTAATAGCTACAGAGGTCATACAAAAGATATCCAAAATTACTGAAAAAAATTTTTTTAAATACTAATGTGCAAAGTGAAACCAAGAAATTAATACACAGTAGATACAAGTTTAACTGAAAATTTTTATACTTGCTGGCATGACTTTTTATAGCAAAGTCAAAATTCATACAATATATTTATAGCCTGAAGGAATTAAATATCATCTACACTAAATTCCTCATTTCACAGATGAGAAAACTGTGGTCCAGGTGAAGTAATATGTCCAAGATTAATCTTTGAATTTAGGTCCTCTTACCTCAAACAGGCTATTTCTGCTACACCAATATAAATTATGTTAGTTATGATAACTAGAGCTAATATTGGTCACACACAACCTATAAACATTAAAACTATGTAATAGGCACTGCCCCAGGTGCTAGTGATAAATGGACAAAAATGTCCCTGTCTTAACAAATTTGATTTGATCATAATATCTAAGGGGTCAAAAAAAATCTAAAAAACAACACATGAAGATGAATTTTAGGAAGAGCTCTTTAGGAAAAGGATTGTTTTTTGCCTCTTTTTTGTATTGCCAGCTTGTCTCACAGTACCTAGCATGTGGTAAGAGCTTAAAAAATGTTTCATGGATGAATGAATGGTTTGGAAATTCATTAGTTCATTCAATAAACACTTAGTAAATGTCTTCTACATACAAAGCCTAATACTATGAACCCTTGGAAAACTCAGCTCATAGGCATAATGGTGAATTCTGGTGTTAGAATCAAGAACAGAATAAAAAAGTCTCAGTTCTATTGTCCTGTGCGACCTTGGCTAAGTTTTTTAGTTACTCTGAGTTACGGTTTTGTCATCTGTAAAATCAAGTAATCAGATGAGACAGTTTCTAAAGATGTTTTCCAGTTTTAAATCCAATAACTTTGAGGATTAGGAAAAGAATATGGGTTCCTTTTCTATGTGCTTTTCTCATTGTGCATCCATCCACACAGAGGCACAGCAGGAACAACTAAGTAACAAATTCCCAAAGTAATTTCTGAGCCAAACGGCTACTGTGGAGAGCAATGCCTTTTTTTTTTTTTTTTTTTTTTGGTTAAAAACTGTCTCAAACTTTTTTCATTTGTGATTGTTTTCAGTAGTAAGGTTCCTGAAGTACAAAATTAATATGTATTTTTAAAGAGATCTTAAATCTTTAAAACTGACCATCCCCTAAAGAAAATTCTAGTTTTGGGAATACAGATTTATTTCATAAAATCTTTTTACAAGATCAAACTACATTAATATAATTTTAGCTCTGTGGGAAGATGGAACTGAGAGGCAAGGATGGAAACATACCAGGAAATGGATACCAGGGATAAGACTTCATGTGGCTTCTTTGGACAATAAGAGGCTAGATTCCATTGAGCAAATATCATGGAAAGATATGAGATACCAGTGTTTCACTACTCTTCTGGTTATTTTTAATAGATAATTGGCTATAGAGCTATTCACTCTCACCAAATAATGAAAACCATGTACCTTCATAACCACATAATTCAGTTTGGTGCTTAAAGGTGGTAGGTGCTTAATCCCACTTCCTTTTTATCTTTTTTTGACAGGGTAATTAGACCAGTAAATCATGGGAATTCTATAAACCTAGATTTCAACAAAGCATTTAGCAAAATTTGTCATGCTATCGTTATAGTCAAGATGGTAGAATGTGGACTTGATGATAGTACAATTAGAGGAACAGACAACTGGTTGAATGACTGGAACCAAATAGTAGTTATCAATGGTTTGGTTTCGATGTGGAAGGTTTTCCTTGGAGTGCATCTGGAACTTGCCCTTGGCCTTATGCTCTATCCAGTGATGGGCAAACTATGGCCTGTGGGCCAGATGTGGCCGCCTGAAAAGTTCTATCCTGCCATGACATTATTCCTTATCTGACAAATACAATGAGTAGGATACAATAAAATGAAACTTTGAAAGAGTTGCCTTAGAAACAGACGGACAGATGAGCATTTCCTTTCCTTTGGCCCCCTCTTTAAAAAAGTTTGCCCATCACTGTTCTATACCATGTTTCTAATAAAGATACAATGTTCATTAAATCTGTAGATGATACATGGCTAACATATAAGACAGTGGTTCACAAACTTTTTTGGCCTACCACTCCCTTTCCAGAAAAAAAATTACTTAGCACCCCTGGAAATTAAATTTTTAAAAATTTTAATAGCAATTAATAGGAAAGATAAATGTAACTGTGGCTATCACCACTCCCCTGGATCGCTGCAGCACCCACCAGGGGGCAGTGGCACCCACTTTGGGAATCATTGATATGAGATAAAAGAATAAGGACTCAAAAAATGTGATAGGCTAGAAAAATGGCTCCAAACTAATAAGGTTAAATTTAATATAGATAAAATTCCATCCTTGGGTACAAAAAAAATTATTTTAAGTTCAAGATGAAGGAAACAGAAAAACAAGAGTTCATGGGGGATAGATATGATGATTGGACTGCAACCTCAAAAAAAGGCATCAATATGACATGGCTACCAAAAAGCTAATGTAAGTCAGCCTGCATTAGCTAAGTCTAGAATGTGGAGTCCTATAGTCTCTCCTATGTAATGCATTTTTTGAATAACAGAAAGCCTCCTTTAGGAAGCTAATGGGTACTGAGTGGTCTCCATACACTGCCTGCTATTAGAGCATCACTGAAAGAATTATGGTTAGTTTGAAAAACAGAAATAATTAAGGAGGTCATGATAGTGGTCTCTAAGTATTTGGAAGGTTGTTATGAGGAAAAGTGAATTAACTTGATCTTTTTAGCTCCAAGACAACAAGAATTGGAACTTACGGAGAGCTAGAATATGACCTGATGTAAGGAAAAACTTTGTACTACCAAGAGTGTTATGGGTTGTCTAGAGAAGGAGTAGATATCCTTTCATCACAGAAGTCTTCTAATGAAGGTTAAAGGACTAATTTAGGGGGATACTGTAGAATCAGTTAGTCAACTAGCATGTATTAGGCATGTAAAGGCAAAAAACCCAAACCAAACAAAACTCAAACAGTCCTTATTCTCAAGGAGTGTAGAGACTAATGGAGGAAACAAGATGCAAAATAAAACAAAAAACAAACAAACAAAAAAACAAAACTAGATATAAGCAAGCTATCTATAAAATACATCAAAGATGGATTGGACTATACAGCCTTGAAGGTCCCTTCTAATTCTATGATTCCCTGAAATGTTTGTTAAATGTAAAGGAAATGTAAAAGATTGGATAGCTTTTGGAAACTTCAGAGTATTTTCACTGAATCCAAGTTGCTCCCTGCTGCAACAGTATGTATTTCAAAAATCATTGTTTTTCTAGTGAACAAATATTCTCCTAGCAGTGAATCATGGAATAGCATAATGTAAGGAGTTTTTTATACATTTATACATTTATCTTTTTTTTTAAACCCTTGTACTTCGGCGTATTGTCTCATAGGTGGAAGATTGGTAAGGGTGGGCAATGGGGGTCAAGTGACCTGCCCAAGGTCACACAGTTGGGAAGTGGCTGAGGCCGGGTTTGAACCTAGGACCTCCTGTCTCTAGACCTGACTCTCACTCCACTGAGCTACCCAGCTGGCCCCTGTAAGGAGTTTTAAACAGGGATGTAAATTTAATTTCTCCAAATAAAATGTTTTCAGTGTTTTAGTACGCAGCAACAGGAAAACAATATTTACTATGAGTGCAATACTATAAATGGTAAGGACAAAAATTATTAAAACTGAGTGTTCTAGAATTAAAATGTCTAAGGTTGGCCCTAAAGATACACTAGGAGGCACCTGTACCTCTGCCTACCCTTTATTTGTAGAGATGAGAGCATATGTGAAACGCTGTATAAAGCATCAGATTTTCCTGAAATGTTCAGTTCATTTTGCTGAATGACTTTTCCCTTCTTTTGGTTCTTTGCTGTAAATAGCTCTCTCCTCAAGGGGGAAAGGAAAGAAATATTATGGAAATGTAGGTGATATAAAATTGAAAGATCAGACTAATTTTTACTTGTAAATGTCATACTCTTACATAGCCTTGAGTTTAATATTTTCTTTTAAAAATACTTTAGGTTAACATATTTGTGTTCATGCTCTACAATCCATCCCTGTCCCATTAAGAAAATTAGAAGCTTGTGAAGGTCAGAAACTGTTTTGTTCCTGTCTTTGTATTCATAGCATCTTGCAAAATTATTTTACATACTGTAGGCATTTAATGAAAATTTCTTCAATTGACTTAAATTATACATCTAGGTCTCTAAATCTAAGAAAGTTTGCATCTTTTTCTAAAAAACAAAGGGGAAAATAGGCAACAGGAAATGAAATATATACATCTATGTATACATATATGTTTACACATATACACTATACCAACAAGAATGTGATATCTCTACATAGAATTATAACTCTCAAAGTTGTAGACACTTCAGAGGTCCTATAGTCCAATGCATCTCAGTACTGGAGATAACTTATATGGCATTCTTGACAAATGGTCTGTCACCTACACTCTATTAAAGACTTCTAATGATGAAGAATTCACAATTCACTGAGATCCAGTTTGCTGTTGAACAGCTTTAATTGTTGAGGAAGTTTTTCCTTATACCTACTCTATATCTGTTTCTTAGAAATTTCTTCCCATACTCTTAGACAATTTTGTTTCAGAAATAGATAAGAGAGAGGTATATTAGATCAGGAAAGAAAACATCTCCAAAGATAAGATGTGCCCAGATTTTGTATATTTTGTATATTTATATGTGTATATATGGATATATATATGCAAACACACATACACACAAAATCTGGGCACATCTCATCTTATATAAATAATTTTGCAGAATAGTTAATAACTATGTCTAATTGTCTACTATGTATGAAGCACTGGTACTAGGTACTTGGGGAGATGGAAAAATAGTGACTTTTAGTAATATAAGAAACCTATGTAATAACTACTAGGAAGACTTTATAAAGCTTAAGATTCTGTAAGGAAGCAAAGAATTCTGACTGGGTAGAGATCAGAACATAGTAACTTCTGCATCAGGACAGTTTTCTTGCACAGGAAAAAAAAGTAAATTTTCTTTAAAGTTTCTACAATTTGGTTTGTATGAAAATAGTAAGCTTCTAAGTAGGACAACATACTTTGTAAGACTGACATAACATTATGCTCTGAAGCTCAGACATCTTGGGATTTGGTGACCAAGGAAAGAAAATGAATCAGAGACACAGATATAGGGTACCTGTGAAACATGTTCTCTATCCTACAGAGTTCCAATTAAAAAAAAAATAGATGTAACTGATCAAGTACTATGTTTGTGAGACTGATTAAATCTAAAGACAGTATAAGCATGTATATTAAAGGAAAATAGAGGATACTGACATCTTTTTTTTTTCTTTAAACCCTTACCTTCCATCTTAAGAGTCAATACTGTGTATTGACTCCAAGGCAGAAGAGTGGTAAGGGTAGGCAATGGGAGTCAAGTGACTTGCCCAGGGTCACACGGCTGGGAAGTGTCTGAGGCCAGATTTGAACCTAGGACCTCCCATCTCTAGGCCTGGTTCTCAAGCCACTGAGCTACCCAGCTGCCCTTGGACACTGACATCTTAATAAAATCACCTTCACAATCTGTGTAGCCAAAAATATTCTTGGGCCACTCACTGTAAGGAGTTTTGCAGCACTGCAAACATGGAGAGCCTTTTACTGGAACACTGGCAAAACTTTTCAAGAGAAAAAAAAAAAGATTTGAGAAGCCCAGATATGAAGGACTAAAATAATGACACAAACATTAAAGAAAAAGAACGTGACAAAGATTTTTGGATGTAGCTAATGTGAGAATTTTTACTCTTGATAAGTATATGCATTATAATTTATTACATGTTTATAGCAAATCAGATGCATTTTATTATACTACATATTGCATATAAAAAGTGAAAATTGGTAACAAAAAATCTTAAGCTGAGAATCTTTTACCAAATTAAACTACAAATGTAGATATTTCATTTTACTTCTTGAATTTGATATATAATTGTATCTTTATTCCTTTGTCTTTTCCTTATAACTTCAAATGTTATGAACTTCATTCTGAAAAGGCTTCTCATTGGGGAATTCCAGTTAAAGCGCCAACTGGACAAGGAGCAAGGAATGGGTCATTCTGAGGATTACCATCTTTTCTGTGATGACTCCAACTGATCTGGTTCTCAGTGATGTGGTCATTCCCTCTGGCAATATGGTCAATGCCTATCCTGTACCAGGCAATCAAAACCTGTCCATGTCTGCCTACCCTGTTCAGCTCATCAGTGTTCTCCCATAAGTTCATCATTGAGGGTCTGCCCTCTATGTCAGGGATCTTCCTCTTTTCTTTTGACTTTCTGAGGATACCAATGGCATATATATGAGTTATTCACTGGTTTTTCTTTGCTTTTGCCTTCCTTTTTTCTCTCCCAATCATATCTTTAATAATAACCTGTATACTCCTAAATAATTCTTTGTTTGGAAAGTGTTGCAGGCTCTTCACTCATACCATATACCCCTTAATTTCTTTTTGGATGATTCTCAACTTTTGATTTTTCAGAGAGTATAGATTTCTAAGACGCAGCCATGTCACATATTAAAAATATGGTCCTTTGTTTCAGGGAAAAGTTTAAGGTCATTTTAAAAGCTCAGTACTCTATGACAATGAAATAACTTCAGAAGTTTATCACGGGTGGCACATAGGCAAATTATTAAGTGTTTAGGATAAAAAATTATTAAATTAGCTGCTGAGGACACACATATGAAATTAGCAACAATCCCTTGACCTCAAGAAACATAATCTAATAAAGGAAAGAAATGATATATACAAAACAGAATACTATAAATACAAAGAATTCCAAAGTTTTAGATAACCTGAATGAATTAATTTCATGATTTTTATCAACTACTATATATGAGGAACTTTATTAAATTTCTAGAATTGTTAAACACAAAGTTAGATGCTAGGTAGGGATGCAAAAGTAGGCAGGACGTGGTGCATTACTTCAAGAAATTTAAACTTTAAACAAAGAAGCATATATATACGTGTGTGTGTGTGTGTGTGTGTGTGTGTGTGTGTGTGTGTGTACACACATATATATTATAAGTAAAGGAGAATTCAATTAAGTAATTTGAGGGAAGAAAGATCATCTTTGGTTTGGAGGAAAAGGGGAAGACTTTCACTGAAGAGGTAAAGCTTAAGTAGGATTTAGAGTGAACAGAGAAATTTTACCATGAGGATATGGGTTATAGGTGTGGGGTGGGTGTCTGTCTGTTTCAGTAGTGTGGGATAGTATAATAGCTAGGTTGCATGAACAAAAGCAAAGAAAGAAGAAAGAACAGGTCAGGAGCAGAAGATAATGCCACTTTTCAGCCTTTCCTGGTTCACAGAACTGGTGGCAATGAGTAATTCTTATGGTGAACGTCTTACTTTGATTTCTTTCCTCCCTCTGATGAGAAGAAAACTTAAAAGGTCTGCCTTTAATCCCCTTCAGGTTCTGTTCCTGACTTTGAGGACTTAAAATTATGCTTCCCTTATACTCCCCACCACTGGGTACCTTTATTCCTCCCCCTCTCTCCATTTTTTAGCTTCTTACGTGTGCTGCCTTCCTCTGTTAGAAAGAAAGCTCCTTGAGGGCAAGGGCTATCTTTCTTTTTGCTTATATTATATACTCAGCACTTGGAATAGTGCCTGGAAAATAGTAAGCACTTAATAAATTTTTCCTTGGGGGTAGCTAGGTTGCTCAGTGGATAGAGCCAGGCCTGGATATAGGAGGTCCTTGGGTTCAAATCTAGCCAATAGTTCCTATCTGTGTGATCCTAGGAAAGTCACTTAATCCCAATTGCCTAGCTTTTACTGCTTTCCTGCCTTGGAATCAATACTAAGTATTGATTCTAGGCCAGAAGATAAGGGTTTAAATTTTTTTTAAATGCTTGTTTGCTTCCTTCCTTTACTGTATCCTCAGAACTTGGCCTAGTTCCTAGACTATGGTAGACACTGTGTAAGGCCTTTGATTGATCTAGCAATCTTCTTACTCCATCTTGTATATTCTAATTATGTCTTAGAGATTCATTCAAAATCAAAAACATTTACTTAGCTTATACTATGTGCCAAACACTGTGCTAGGCACTATGTTAACACAGTTATATCTTCAAGGAGCAAACAAATCCTTTAGTTGGGTAGATAAAACATTCCTCAAAAAAATTATACATTAGACTATGATGCAATAATTAGAAAAAAAGTAAAGCGCTATGCGATCAGATTAGTGAGAGATCTCAATTGCCTGGGAAAATCTGTGAAAATATCACATCACAGAGGAATAAACCCATGCTTTTTGTTTAGTTTATCAGAATTAAAGGTGGACCTATTGACTGGAGAGGCTTTTAATGTCCCCTTAATTAAATCCCACCCCTCACCTCCTATAGCAAATGCAAGTTGCTGCTCTTTCTATTATTATTATTTTTAAACCACTAACAGATTTTGGCAGTGAATGGAGCTAGAGGGGACAGAAGATAAAAACTGAATTTGTTTGACCTACTTTGTCACTTGCATCAACTGTTCTATAAATTTAACATCCTGCAAATAACAAAGCAAGCTCTGGAGACATCACTTAATAATTCATGCCAGTGGCTTTGAAGAGGCTTACCTTGACCAGAATTGTATATTGCTTTTACAGACTTTTTCACTTTCTGGAGGGCAGTTCTATCTTGGTCTAGTGCCTAAACAAAACCAAAACAAAAAGCAAAAAGAAATCAATGAATGAATGAATAAAAAGTTCATTAATGAAAAGAAAATAAGAACCAGCCCTCTCTGCATTTGCTTTTCCTAAGCATAGGTACGACAGTGCATGCAGGGACATATTTATAAACAACCAACAACTTTGGGAGCTAGAAAGACCCTGAATCTGGGGAAATATTTGTCACTCAGCCCTTCACATGTATAAGCCTCTGAGAATCAAGAAGAAATAATGATGTTGCAGTCAGTCAACATAGAGAGTTTAACACAGAGAACCATATCAGCAGAAGGGCAGGAGAAATAACACTGGAATGAATAGTTGAGAGATCTGATTTCCAGCCCCAGTTCCATCATTTAGTAGTAATGTAACCTTGAGAAAATCATCATCTCTTTGGCTCCCATTTTCATCATTCATGAAAAGAAGAAAGAAGACATTTATACTATCCCATACCTGGAAGAATTGCTAGGAGGAACAAAGGAGGCAGGTAGGTTAACCAGGTGGTAGAAAGCTAGGCCTGGAGTCAGGAAAACTTGAGTTCCAATCCAGCTTTGGATATTTACTAGTTGTGTGACCTTGGATAAGTCACTTGAGCTCTAGTTAGCTCCATTTCCTCAACTGTAAAATGGAGATAATATTAGCACCTTCCTCTGGAGTTATTGTGAGGATCAAGCAAGTAGGAACTGAATGCTACTTATTATTAAATAAAATAATGTGTATGAAATATTTATAATTATTAAATGCTATATTTCCTCTATTATACTGTGAACTATTTGAGAGCAGGAAAGGGTTCTGTTTTTGTTTTTGTTTTTTGGTTTGGGGGCCTTTCTTTGTATTCCCATTACTTAGCACAGTGCATTGCATGACTGGCACATAATAAATGATTAATAAATACTGGTTGACTAAGAATGAGCTGTCATTGATATCTTTTGACAGATATTTTTTAAAATATGAAATATATTTTATATTGTAAAAAATAAAAGAAATAAAGTCCTTAACTTAGTCTTCAAGTAGTTTATAATCTAATAGGGAAGGTAGGAAAATATATTAAAAATATTCTTACAGCCTATCTTAGATTGATTCTAAGATAGAAAAGAGTTTATAGGGCTGGCAGCTGGGTTAAGTGACTTGTTCAGAGTCACATAGCTAGGAAATATCTGAAATCACATTTGAACCCAAGACCACCTATATTCAGGTCTGGTACTCTATCCACTGTGCTACCTAGTTGCCTTAAGAAAATACATTTAAAAAAATTTACAAACAGATATAACTGCATTTTATATTAATTATATTACTAGTGAGTTTAAATTTTGGCCTACTGTTTCCTCATAAGCAAAGGTGATAAAGAGCTTTGGGCAAGTCACTTAACTTCTCTGAGATTTTGAAAAAAAGAAGAGGCTGGACTATGAAGCCTTTAGGGTCTCTTCTGCTTCTAAATTCATGATCCTATGACCTCTAAAGTACCCAATTTTCATTAAATTAATTTTGATTTTAACAATGGCAGCAGAGTAGGAGTTGAATAAGATAATGTCTAAGATCTTGTCAAAAACTAAGAACCTGTGAAAGTTGGTGGAAGGAGTGTTTAGGAAGGGAAGGAAAGGTATCTAGAGGGGCTAATGGCCATGCTTCTGGTGTCAAGTGGGAGCAAGGGTTGAAGAAAGAGCTGAATCTCAGGCAAAGCTTGGAAATTACTTTGTCTTTATGCCATAATCCATCACAGACTTTAGGCCTACTTCATAACATAATTATGCACATCCAACAAAAAATATACCTTTCTATCATGATTATTGTTTTAATAGTAAAATTATTTGTGATTTTAAAATTAATATATTTTTGTAAATCACATTTAAGATGTATCTCTCTTTGGACACCCAAGGGAGCCTTACCTACTCATATTTCAAGGTCTGTTCTACAGATCCCCTTCTATGGCAGGTAGGAGGAATAATTTGGGCAATGTTAGAGGGAGAGTGGAGTCGAATTGCTTATGGGAAATAGCAGGTTTGTTTAAGGTGAAGTGTGATGGATAGGAGACAGGTATGAGAAGTGACAATTGTTAGAAACTGGTGTGCAGAAAAAAGTAGGGTTTAATCAGTAAAGAACTCTTAAAAATTGTAAGTAAATTGTAAGGAGTTTGTGCTTAATATTCCCCTAACTAGGAAATGTCTTAACATTCTTCAAAGGGCAAGGACATTTAAAAAAACTAAATACTCCATGGACATTTTAAAATGAAATATCACATTCCTATTTTTCTAAGCTACTACCAATAAAACATTGTAGGGTGAAAGGAACACTGGAAAAAAACAAGAGGACTTTGGGTTCTTCTAATCCTGACTTTACCACTGAATAGCTGTGTGGCCATGGACAAATCACTAATACTCTATGTCTCAGTTTTATCACCTGTAAATCAAATAGGTTAGACTAGATTAATTTGAATTCCATTTGACTAATATGATTCAAAATGTCATTACTGCTTATTTTTAAGCAGGCAAAAAAATTTACTTTTGGAAGGACATAAATATTTTTTCTTTCTGCTGCTGCTGCTTTTGCTACCACCACCATCCACCTCCATGACTACTTTTACTACCAGTGGTACTACTATCACTAGTACAACTAGGAACTCATGAGTTCTGTTTGCATTTTCTTTTTTGTTTTTTATTTATTTGCTTTTTCACAGCTACATCAAATTGACAACTTGTGTACAAAAGGAAGAAAGCTGGAAGATAAAGATCATTTGCTATTATGTGTTTTGCTTTAGGATGGTTCTGTGATTTTATTGATGTAGATAATTTATGGAGAGGAAACACTTTATGCAGATCAACCCGTCCTTTGTAACTTCTATTCTTAGAGAGTTGCCTGGGAAACTAACAGATTAATTAGGTAGTCCCTCTCAGAGATGGGACTTCAACCCAGGTTTTTCTGACTTCAAGGAGAGTCTCTCTATGCACCATGTTAACACTGTCTCCTAGTATTACAGAAATAGGAGTTACAAATTATCATTACCATCATTACTTCAACTAGTAGCAGTAGTATTAGAATTACTACTAAGATACATGGTATGTTGTAGTGAATTAAAAGTTATCCTTGAACTCTGGAAATGCTCAGTCTGCTGTCTGACCATGCCATGTACAAGTCATTCAACATTTTAATGCCTCAGGGTAACCTTCCACAACTATACTTGTCAGAAATCTTCAGCCTTGGAAGATGTTTACTCACTGGCAACTCCCCACACTAATAAAATGATTAGATTAAACCTCTCACCTCTAAAGTAGCAATAATAATAGAGGCTGGCATTTATAATGTCTTAAGATTTCAAAGGCACTCCACATACACTAATTTCATTTGGTTCTCACAAAAATTCTATACATAGGCAGCACTATTTTTTAATATATATTTAATTCCATTTTACAGATGAAGAAGAGAAATGTCACAGAACTGATTTGTTAATGATTAATAAATGGCAGAACCAGAATTCAAACCATCGTTTTCTGATTCAAAATTTAGTCTTTAAATTTTTTATTTTTGCTGTAGAAGAATTGGAGAATAATTACTCTAGTTATGATGCCAAATGAGAAAAAGAACTGTAATGGCACCTTCTCAAGAAAGACCCACTTCTAGTGGCAGCTAGGGATCTCAGTGGATTGAAAGCCAGGTCTAGAAACAGGAAGTTCTGGATTCAAATCTAACTTCCGACATTTCTCAGCTGTGTGACCCTTAGCAAATCACTTGAACCCTCACTGCCTAGCCCTTACTGTTCTTCTGTCTTAGAACTAGTACATAGTATTGATTTGAATATAGAAAGTAAGGGTTAAAAAAAAGACCTATTTTCTGCTTCTCTAGTTAATATTTCTCTCTCTCTCTCTCTCTCTCTCTCTCTCTCTCTCTCTCTCTCTCTCTCTCTCTCTCTCTCTCCACCCCCCATGACTATAAGAACATGCTAAAAATTCAAGTTTTCTTTTATAAATAAATACTTGACAGGGAGAATCACAACAAAGACATGTAATGCTTTACAAGCTGGTATTTGGCCTCCAGCAAAAATATTCAAAGGAAAATGTATTTTTATAGCATCATGCTTAATGGAGATCAGAAGTTTGCTCACTTGATCAAACAAGTTTCCCTGAAGATATCAGACTATGCTTAAGGTTGTTACAGGTTGCACCCATTTTTGTTTCTGCATGATAAGCCACACTTAGCAATAACATTCTATGAAATAAAATAAATGGAATGAGGTAAACTATTAAAAATCTCCTAGTAGATTTTCTGTTGAGGTGATTAAGTTAAACTTTCCATGATTTCTTGGCAATATGTATTGGTCTTTTAATAAAGCAGGTGATTTATTGATTTGAAGAGAAAGGTTCCATGAACCTCATCTAATTCACCCCTACCTCTAACACTGACCCCAGTTTTTGAGCTAGCCTTGTTAGAAATATGTGAAAGGAAAGTATACACGATCTAATTATCATTCATACAAAGTGTTGTGAAGGCAAGGGGATACTATTACTCCTTAGTGTGATGTTACAGTTAAGTCCATAAATTATTCAATAATTATAGGGTACCATATTATTATTATAATTTGATACGAATGATTAAAAGTGCACAAAGTGTGGAGGTTAATGGAGAAATTGGAAGATTTATTATTACCCAAAATGGCAAAATAGTGGGAAAAATGAAAAAAAGACAAGAAATGAGTATTTTAGCCCAAAACAAACCACAAACTAGTAAGTAAACCTTCCATTGAGGTCCACAACATAGGCTCCAATGAAATCTTCAAGAAATATTTATTAAATATTTACTACGGATAATACTCTGAGGAAAAAAGGGGAGGGAGTGACAGAGGGAGGAAGGAAGGAAGAAAGGAAGGAAGGCTTTTAAGAGGGTTAAATATGGGATAAGAAAGAGACTGTGCTAAGCTCCTGACAAATATAATCTCATTTGTTCCTGGGAAGTAGGTCCTTATCTTTATCCCCATTTTATAGTGGAGGAAACTGAGAAAGACCTAGAAATTAAGTGACTTTTACAGGATAATAGACCTTGTAAGTATTTTTGGGCAAGATTTGAACTCAGGTTTTCCTGACTACAAATCCAGTTCTCTATCTAATGTACCACCTAGTTATTTGTGTGTGTGTGCGCATGTTTTTAAAATATTTTTAAAAAATTTTTATTACCAGAACATCCACTGTACCACAATCCATGCTCCCTCAAAGAGATTACAGTCCAAAAGCAGTGATGAGATGGGTACACATAATAATAACAAAAATTAGAATATAAATAGAAATTTATCTTGAATATCTGATTTTCCTCCTGACTAGCTACCCTTACCTATTTCTACTTGTTACAAAAACAAAAACAAAATATGTTATAGAACTCCCCCTCACTCCCAAAGTCTCACCTCTCTAGAAAGACCACAAAGAATCATGGAGCAGCCACTGGTCAGGGGTGTTACATACAGATCAATTATTTCCAAAGAAATGAAACTGGATGTTTTTTGTTGTATTTTACACATTAACCCATAAGACCACTTGGAAAATCCTAAAATTGATCATTCTTTAGAGAACAAAATCAAGGCTGAGGGTAGTCAGTCATTAATTATGACTCTTTTTTCATTGCCCTGGCCAAAAAGCTAGGTTAGATCAATACTACCTGGTTTTACTTTGAATTAGAGGTTTTGTAAAAATTAGGTGGTCTCTGGAGTACAAAGAGTCTGGAGAGAGTGAAACCATCACATAAGAGAAGTTAGTTTGGAAGAGTTAATAAATAACAGTTCATATGTATATAGTACTTTAATATCTGTAAAGTATTTTCCATATTATCTCATTGGTTTTCGACAACACTAAGCAGAAAGTTCTATTATTATTTATATTTTACAAATGAGGAACCTGAGGCTCTGTATAATTAAGTGACTTAACCAGCATCATATAGCTAGATAGTGTGTCAGGATTTGAACTAAGGTCTTCCTGACTCCATGTCCAGTACTATATCTACTGCACCTACCTGTCTAGAATACAGGGCAGTTGCCACTTTTTTCAATAATTCAATAATCATTTATTAAAAATCTTTTGTGTGCAGAATAATACAGGTATTTAAAAAGAAACAAAGTTTACACAAAACATGGTCCTTCATGGAGATTATAATCTGCTATGGAGGTATGAAACATACATAAATTGTTACAAAAATAAAACAATTTACACTAAATGCACAACAAGGAATAAAGTACATTGTGAGATTCAGGAGTGGAATGTTAATTTAAAAACTAAAAGCTTTATTTTGTATTTTATGGGTTATGGAAATACCTATGACAAAAATAGCTATAGAACAATGAAAAGGAAAAGAACATTTCTTCTAATAAACCAATCAAAAGCCTAACTCCTTTATGTGTTACCTTTAACTGCGAAAAGAAGAAAGTCTCTTATGGAAGGATGACTTCAAGAGTGATGGGTCTGGAATCAGAGGAACTGGATTCAAACCACAATTCTAGGAGAGCTAGGTGGCTCAGTGGATAGAGCACCAACCTTAGTTTCAAGAGAACCCGATTACAAATATGGCCTTAGACACTTCCTAGATCCTTCCTAGTCACTTAACCCTGTTTGCCTAGCCCTTGCTACCCTTCTGTCTTGGAGTTGTTACTAAGATAGAAAGTAAGGGTTGTTAAAAACAAAACAAAACAAAACAATTTTGTCATTGATATTGAGCAAGGTTTGACCTCTCAGGGTCTCAATTTCCTCATACATATAATGAGAAGTTGAAATAGATGGCCTCAGAATTCCTTGCCAGCTCTTCATCATTTTATGGATAACCTCTAAGGCTCCTTCCAAATCTAAATTTAAAATCCTGTGAATGAATCTACTTCAGAGAAAATGATAAACCTATTAAAAGCTTCATATCTGCATTATGAAGACCTAACATGAAAAGTGAGCTTCTTCTATAAAACTTAAAAAAGTATTAAATCTGTTTGCTTCATTATTTTTTTTTTTTAGCTTTCAAGTACTGCCTTTTCCATACATAATGATCAACAAATAAATCAGATGTATGAAGCATTCTCTTCCTGCTTCCCATCAGCAGGCACATTGAAATGGATAAAGGATGGAATCTGACCCAGGGGCAGAACAAACTAAGTGGATTATCTTGAACTACAGAAAGCCAGTAGCACCCTCTGAATTACTTCAAAGGTTAGGGATGAAGGAAAGGTTCAGTATCCTGCCTTCAGCAATATCTTCTGAAGGATTTTAAGAATCCATTCTATTGATATATTGCTATGCTTCAAAATAATGAAAGAGAGAGAGAGAGAGAGAGAGAGAGAGAGAGAGAGAGAGAGAGAGAGAGAGAGAGAGAGAGAGAGAGAGAGAGAATGAGAACGAACACATGCTCTTTTTTGACAGAAACACAAACTGGAGTAAAGTTGGTAATACCATACACTAACAGATTCATCCACCTGTGTAAAACAGCTGAGCTTAAAGATGCAAAGAGTAAGCTTAAAGTGCCCATGATGCTTCATTTTTATTTCTGAATTTATTGAATATTTTTAATATCTGCATTTACTTACGTTCCTAGAACTATCATTTTATCCAAAGTAAAGACAACAGTATTTATCTTCTTTGCCTTACATATATATATATATATATTATATATATGTGTGTGTGTACACACACACACACACACACACACACACACACACACACACACACACACACATAGCCTAGAGCTAATCTCTCAAGGGCTTACTCTATTTAGCCAAAAGAGTCTGAATAGTGCCCTCCAGGTAAAGTAGGTATCTTTATCTTAAATTATACACATTAGTCTCATAATATATCATGATATAATTTTCCACTATACACTGTCAAAATGACAAGCATCAAACTGGAACCCAGAATAATAAAATCCTTAAATTTAAGAAGGCATCAAAGGTCACCTTTTTTACCGTTCAGTCGTTTCGGTCATGTCCAACTCTTTGTGACCCCATTTGGAATTTTCTTGGCAAAGATATTGGAGTGGTTTACCATTTCCTTCTCCAGTTTACTTTATAATGAAGAAATTGAGGCAAACAGGATTAAATACCCGCCTACAGTCACAGCTAGTGTCTTATGCCAGATTTTATTTTGAGGAGATTAATTTTCTTAACTTCATACCTGATGCTCTGTCCTCTGTGCCATCTACCTACTCTCAAAGTCACTTAATTCAGGACACAAAATTTCAATCAAATGTTCACCAAGTCTCTGGATTAAATATTCCCGAGGATATTTAAAGGAACTCATTTTATGAGGCAGTCCATGACATTTTGGATAGCCAAAATTGTTAGCCATACATTAAATCAGAATCTGAGGCTACACAAAATAAATCTTGTAAATAATATCTTTTCAAATATTTGAAGACTCATCATCTCTCCCCTAAAGTCTTTTTTTCTCCAACCTAAGCTTCTCCAATGGCTTCAGGTAATCATAAGACATAATTTTTAGTTCATCATCCTGGTCACACTCTATTAGATGTGACACAAATTGTCAATGTTTCCCCCTAAACTGGTACTCCCATGTTCTTCCTCACTGTTCTTCACGGTTCACTAGCTATTTGGTAGGAATAATCTATATCCATAAAAATCTGAGTAGGATTTGGCCTAGATGACTTCTGAGGTCTCCTTCATTTCTAAGGGTCTCTGATTTAAAAAAAAAAGTTAGAACCAGCTTTACTATACTATAATACAAATGTAATGCTACTGTACTTTATTACGCAGTGGTCCTATGATGTTGTTAAGTGTCCAGATACTTTGTGACTCGACTGGGGGTTTTCTTGGTAAAAATACTGGAGTGATTTGCCATTTCCTTCTGCAGCTCATATCAAAGATGAGAAAGAGGATTAAATGACTTGCCCATTTTCATACAGCTAGCAGCCAGATTTGAACTCAGTAAGATGAGTCTTTCTTTCTCGAGGCCCAATACTCTATCCACTATACCACCATAGCTGCTCCATATACATGGAGTAGTAGTCCTCATTTGTATTTGAGTTTGAATCTGAATCCAATGCACTTGACTTTGGGCAAGTCAACTGACTTCTTTATATTATATTTATATAGATATGATATATTATATATCATTAAGGCTCAGATTACTGATATATAATATAGAAATAATAATATTTATACCACCTATAATGCTTTACAGGATTTTTAAGTGCCTTGCAAATCTTAAAATCACCAAATAAATATTTTGTTATTGCTGTAATAGTAGGTGGCTGCTAGGTGATGCAGTGGGGAGAGTGCTAGGCCTGGAATCAGGAAGACTCATATTTCTGAGTTCAAAACCAGTCTCTGATACTTACTAGCTCTATGATCCTGAGCAAATCATTTAACCTTGCTTACCTCAGTTTCCTCATCTGTAAAATGAGCTAGAGAAGGCAATAGCAAAGTATTCTAATAATTTTGCCAAGAAAACCTCAAATGATGTCACAAAGAGTCAGATATGACTGAAACATCTGAAAAAAAAAAAAAGCTAAATCAACATGGGAAGGAGAAAGCAATTCACAACATGCACCACTGGAAGAAGTGAGTGCTTTTATGGATAGGTCTTCATGTTGCAGAATTTCAGAGCTCTAAGAACCCTCTCTGGCCATCTAGTTCAAATCATACCTGAAAAAGAGTCCCAGATACAATACAGCTGACAAGAGGATGACCATACTCTGCTTGAAGATCCAAAGAGGAGGGACCCTCTCAAAAGTCCTCTTCAAAGCACTTCCTTCAACTTCTGAATAGCCCTAATTGTTAGGAAAATTTCCCCTTGCTTTAAACTTAAATGATTTCTTTACAACTTTCATTGAAACTAATTCTACCCTGTGGGGTCAAACACTACAACTTAAAGGTGATAGCCCTTCAAATACTTGAAAGATAATAATCACAGACTTAAAACAGAAAAGAAGTCATTTACAGATGGGGGGAAGTTGATGTCTAGAGAGAATAAGTGACTTACTATGGTTACAAAAGTGGTTAATCATAGGAAAACCTGAACCCAGTTCCTGAACACTGGTATCAAACCCAACATTTTTTCTGCCATATTATGCTACCTCCCTAAATCTTCTTTTCTCCAGCTAGGTGGCTAAGTGGATTGAGAGCCAGGCCTAGAGACAGAAGGTCCTAGGTTCAAATTTGTCTTCAGGCACTTCTTAGCTATGTGTCTCTGGGCAAGTCACTTAACTCCCTTTCCCTAGCCCTTCCTGCCCTTCTGCCTTAGAACCAATAAACAGTATTGATTCTAAGATGGAAGGTATATTTTTTTTACTCTCCTTTTCTTCAGGCTAGGCATCCCTGATTCCTTATGCAATCATCCAGTTTAAATAGACTTCTTTGTAGAGATTTTAGATCTTGTTTTTTTACCTTTAGGAGAAGAAAAGAATTTGAGAGACTGACAATTAACTGTCACCTTTGAGAAAGTCTCTGTAGAAGTACTGAGAGAAGATTTAGGATTCTTTTCTTGAAGCAACTTGCAGAGTTAACATTCAAGGAGAGTCTGTGAGAGATTACAGTTAACTAACTGCAATTGTATAAAGAGTCTGTGAGGCTATAGTTAACTGCTAATGGACAAAGTGAAAGATTAAGTGAACTGTTAGGAGAACAAGCCTTTTGGGGACTTGGAAAATTAAATTTCTTCTTTAACAAAGTTGGAAGACACTTTGAAAGAACTGAGTTTAATTCTTATTCAATGGAGAAGACAGACTATGAAGTAAACATTTGATAAAAATTCCTAAGAGACTTTAACTGTCATCCTGAAAGAAATGAATTGTTAGACTTGAAGCTTCAGAATTTTGGAAGACTTGTAAAAAAAGGGCATTTGGCTGTGTCTTTCTTACAGGTGATACATTACTGAAATATTTATCCATCTCTTATTATCTGATATTATTAATAAATTATAAATCCAGTAGCAGTGATATATGCCTAAGCCCATGAGTAGGACCTCAGAGTGAGAAGAGAAAAAGCTTTTAAGAAATGAGGCTTCACTAATTTTTACAAATTAAGGTGAGGGCTCAGAGCTAATTGAATTTTACATTTTTAATTACTTTATGACTAATTTTACTTCATACCATCTAGATTTCCTTTGAATCTAACTAAAAAGGTAAAAAGTTAAGAGGTGGACTGAAGGGCAGAAGTCTAATGTAATTATCTTCAAAAGCACATGAAATGTATTTCATCACACCCCATAGCAAGTGCCTATACTCTCATCCAGTGATTGCTCCAAAATGGAAAACAACGTTCACTATACTTAAAAGGAGCTGGAAGATCATTTATCCACTATCAATTACTACATGATAACTAGACGACTTTAATGCTGGAATTTTTTTCCTTCCAAATTATGCTTCTTTGGAAGGAACAATATCTGTTCTTAATTGTAGAATGTTCAAACTGAGCATTATTTAGGAGCCCACATATAAACAACACCATAGCAAGTACCAAAGCACTTGGATAAGCACTTATGCCAAGAATGGTCTCCCAGATGACTGAATGAATCCAGCAGAAATCAGACTAGTTACAGGCTTTTGGCCTTGAGTATTCAAAACAGGTATTTGGAGAAAAAGCAGGAAGAAATCAATCAAGAGGTATATGTGGTTATACCACCCTAGGTGGGTTATACTTGACTGGCATGTCAACTATTATACACTGGCCCTCACTTGTAAATATTTTGACTAGCTTTGTGGGTGTTATTCAAAATCACAGATTTCCTTTCATCATTTGATTAGCAGGTAGCCTAACATTTAGCTTTGTGTAAACTGGGAATTGTGGCTTTGGGGGATTTTCATCTGTGGAGAATTACAGCCTTGATTCCAGGCAGGATTTCTCATGTGCGCACACGTGAATGTAAGTGTGTGCGTACACACATATTTACATATGCAAAAAATGCTAACATTTCTAAAAGCAAAGAAGTCAATCTAAGTGAAATTTGTGGGTTAATGAAAGCTTCTTTCTGGAAGTCAATTTTAATTTAATTAACAGAAGGAATGAAGTCCAATTCCCCTTCATGTAATTTAGCATTTAGTAAAAACAAAATATTCACTGTCCTCCAAACATGACAGACTTCTCTGTCTTTGAACATTATTCATAATCTACCTAAACCTCTCGGGCTACTCTCCCTGTCATCTCAAAGAACTCCTCCATTCTTACCAGTAGAAATCCGAAACAACTGATTGTCCAATTCAAACATTATCTCCAATGGGACCTTTTCCCGAGTTCTATAGCTATCTAAAGCTAGGATCCATCTCTAATTGGAATTTTTAGCAGTTTATACAGTTTTTAATCTATATTATAATCATCTATATATGTCTTATTTTCCTTCTAAATTTTAAACTCATTGAAGGAAACTTGTATTCTTTGCTTTTAAAACTCCTTTGGCGGGGGCAGCTGGGTAGCTCAGTGGAGTGAGAGTCAGACCTAGAGACGGGAGGTCCTAGGTTCAAACCCGGCCTCAGCCACTTCCCAGCTGTGTGACCCTGGGCAAGTCACTTGACCCCCATTGCCCACCCTTACCAATCTTCCACCTATGAGACAATACACCAAAGTACAAGGGTTTAAAAAAAAACAAAAAAAAAACAACTCCTTTGGCACCTAGCACAGTGCTCTCCACCCAGTTAAAAGTTTAACAAATGTTATTTGACTGACTGACTGAGCTCACAAAATAGCTTAAATTGTGCTCCTAAAAGAGATGTTTGCTTTGTGCTTTTAAAAATATGGTTTTTCTATTTCAAAGATACTTATTTATGACATTTTGCTACTAAATCTTTCCTCAGATATCTCATCTTAATAAGGACATGACACTGAGTTCTCAGAAGCTATGCTAGGCAGCAGTCAAGTATGGGTGCTGTAATAGAAATGTCTGTCGTGTGAGGACAAACCTACCTAAAATGCAGACGGGCTTTTATCATCTAACTTTAACTAAAAGATCTAAAAGATTCCATTTGAGACTTTTCAAATTCACTTTTAAAAATCAATTTTGAAAAAAAGGAAGATTTTCTATTTTATTTTCTCTAAGCATAAGAAAAAAACAGAACATTTATCATTATTGTCATATCTAGGAGGCCTGAATTTAGGTTTCGTGATTGAACAAAATGAATAAGTGATCTGGATTATGAGCTAGAGTCCACACATGTTCATTTCATGTATGTCTGCCTTGCAGTCCTACCCCAGAAACAAACCAGAGGAGATATGTTTCGCTGATAGAGCTTTGGTTTTGTTGTTAAGACATTTTTCAGTCAAATCCAACTCTCTTGTGTCCCCATTTGGGATTTTCTTGGCAAAGATATTAGAATGGTTTGCCATTTCTTCCTCTAGATCATTTCACATATGGGGAAAATGAGGCAAACGGAATCAAGTGATTTTCTCAGGGTCCTACAGCTATTTAAGTGTCTGATGCCAGATCTGAACTCAGGAAGACGAGTTTTCATGATTCCAGGCCTGTACTCTATCCACTTCGCCAATTAACTACCTTATATGTTGGGTTTTTTTGTTTGTTTTTGCTTAAGTACAGCGTCAGATACAAAATAACCAAAAACACTTTTACTTGAACTATATCAACTTGCTAAATGCCAAGGATATAGATTTCAGAAGTATAATGCAAGGTAATAAAAACTATATGATTATAACAATAGATACAGGAAATTCCTTTGACAAAATAGAATACACATTCCTATTAAAATCACTGGAAAGCAAGAGGTAAATGGAGTTTTTCTCAAAATGATATAAAGCATCTGCATAAACCCATTAGAAAGCATTATTTCTAATGGGGAAAAGCTAGAAGCCTTCCCAGTAAGACCAGAAATGAAACATGGATGCCTATTATCACTAATATTATTTAACATAATATTAAAAATACTAGCAATATCAGAAAGAAAAGAAAAAGAAACAGAAACTGAAGGAATCACAATGGGGAAAGAGGTAACAAAACTATCATTGTTTGTTGATGACATGATTATATATGTGGAAAATTCTAGAAATTCAACTAAAAAGTTAGTTGAAATTATCAATAACTTTAGCAAAGTAGCAAGATATAAACTAAATCCACACAAATCATCAGTATTTTTTATATAATACTGACAAAGTCCTGCCAGAGATAGAAATAGATGCTCCATTTAAATAACTACAGATATAGATAGAACAAAATACCTAATAGTATACAAAACAAAACCAGGAACTACATGAACATAATTTAAAAAACATTTTTATACAAAGTCAGATCTAAATAATTGTAAAAATATTAATTGTTGGGGCAGCTGGGTAGCTCAGTGGAGTGAGAGCCAGGCCTAGAGAAGGGAGGTCCTAGGTTCAAATGTGGCCTCAGACACTTCCCAGCTGTGTGACCCTGGACAAGTCACTTGACCCCCATTGCCTACCCTTACCAATCTTCCACCAAGGAACTAATACACAGAAGTTAAGGGTTTAAAAAAATATTAATTGTTCATGAATGGGCAGAGTTCATATAATTGAAATGACAATTCTATCTAAACTAATCTATCTATTTAATGCCATCCCAATTAAAATACCAAAAATTTATTTTATTTTATCAAGTTAGGAAAAATAATACCAAAATTCATTTGGAAGAATGAAAGATCAAGAATATCACAGGAATTAATGGGGGGGGATGTAAATGTAGTAGGTTTATTAGTACCAGATTTTAAAGGAGTAATTAGCAAAACTATCTGGTACTGACTAAGAAACATAAAGATAGATCAGTGAAACAAAATAAAACAAACAGCAACAAAAGAATGTAATAATCTTGTATTTGAAGAAACCATATCTATAAGTTAGGATAACAGGAAATCACTGTCTGACAAAAATTGCTGGGATAACTGGAAATTTATATGAATAAGAGCCATCCCCCAGTTGATAAATGGGCAAAAGACACAATTTCCAGATGAAGAAATCAAAGCCATAATTATGTATGTGAAAAAAATGCTCTAGAATAGATCACTACTGATTAGAAAAATGAAAGCCAAAGCAGTTTTGAAAAATCACCTTACATACCCATCAGACTGGATAAAATGACAAAAGGGTAAAGTCACAAATGTTGGAGGGGATGTGGAAAAATGGGGACACTAATGAATTGTTGGTGGAGCTGTGAACAAATCCAAACATTTTGGACAGCAATTTGAAATTATATCCAGAGAGTCATACCACTATGTATATACCCTTAGACCCACTGCCAGGTCTATTTCCCAAATATATCAGGGAAATTAGGAAAAGAACTCATATGTTCGAAAATACATAGTGCAGTTCTCTTTGTGGTGGAAAGAATTGGAAACTAAGGGGATGCCCATCATTTGGCGAATGGTTGAACAAATTGTGGTATATGACTGTGATAGATTCTATTGTGCCAGAAGAAACAATGAACATACTGATTTAAAAAAAAAAACTTGGAAAGAACTACACAAGATAATGAATAGTGAAATGAATAGAACCAGGAGAATATTATACATAGACACAGAATCAATTCTGGAAGAATAAATTGTGAATGTCATCTCCAGAAAGTGAACATAAAGGTGAAATATGAAAGATTTAATTTATAAGTACATGTTGGCCACCTTGATATCTTTTTTGATTTGAGGAGGGTGGGACCAGGAATGGGACACTAGTGGATGGGATTTATTATGTAGATATAAAGAAAAGTAAGCTAAATATATAGATGATCTGTGATTTCATTTATGTACTATCTTCTTTTTCTCTTTATATGGAAATGTTTGTTTCGTTTATTTTTTGTGAAATTTAGAATTAAAAAAAATTTTTTAAGATATGGGTCATATCTTCCCACTATTCAGGACTTCCCACTATTAAAAAGAAATTCTAATCTACATTTGCACTAGCAAAGCCACCCTGAGAGCTGACAACTTTGGGGGTCTAGTAAATCAAAGTAGCATTTCAAAGAGAAAACCATGGTAGGATGGACAATATTATATTTTCCAGGTAAAAAAAGAAAACTAAGGACATAAAAGGAATGTCTACATTAAAAGGTAATATTCATTTTGAATGGGTTATTCCCTTAAAAAAAGCCTACCTCTTTCCTACCTTAAAGTTCTATATAAGCCTAAAGAGATGTTACAGAAAATAAGTAAGAAATTAAAGTTACCTTTGGTAATTTTCTCATTGCCCCTTGAACTGTGCATTTAACAAATTAGTCAAATATTATTTTTTCAAGAGCTACTGTCAGGGGCCAAAGGGAAAAAAGCTATAATCATAGCAATTAGCTTTGTGAACCTCTAATTTCAGCTGAAGTTCTAAAGTTTGGAGAAGCATACCCACCCACAAGCACAGTGGCTCTTTCATCTTAAGGCAATTTAAACTCCATTCTTGGGAAAATAATAATTATAGGTAAAACAAGGTATTTAAGAACCAAGAAAAAAAGCAGTCATAGGAAACATGTTTCCATTTTTAAAATATGATAACAGTTCTTAAATGAAACAGAAACAGCAAAGTTTGCTGGTTCATATCTTCTCAGGATTCAGTAGCATTGATTATGATATTGCTATATTTAGAAGGCCCATGTAGAAAAGTAAGGGCTTATGTATTCATGAAGGGGGGATTACTTGAGATGCTGAGATGAAAAAAAATAGGGTTCCAACCCAAAACTTGATCCTTTGTGCAACAATTTGAATAAAATGGATTTAACTATTTCTATAAAATTCTTAGCGAAATATAAAAGTTGTGGAAAGGTGTCCAGGAACATAGATTAATCAACCAGCAAAGAAAATTAATCCATAGAATGTCAAGTGGAAAGTGACCTAAGAGATACCTAGTCCACCTGATACTTAAACATGAATCCCCTCTACAATTTCTCTCATTAAGGCTTCTGCTGGATTCAACAGAAGAGAGAGAGCTAAAAAGGTATAATGTAATTATATGTGATCAGCCTCCTAATAGACAGAAGACATGGTTCCAAAAAACAAATGTGCTTTTGACTTCTATAAATTAGTCTCACATATCAATGCTTAAATGTTTCTATCACAGAAAAGTGTCTATATTTCATTTTCCTTAAATACATATCTGTCTCAGCTTAAAATTAAGCTAAAGAAGTTGGTTTTTAAATATTCATAGTCATGCTCTTTTTGGTGGCAAAAAATTAGAAAATGGGGGGGGGTGTCCATCAATTGGGGAATGGCTGAACAAATTGTGGTATCTGTTGGTGATGGATGGAATACTATTCTGCTAAAAGGAATAAAGAAATAGAGGAATTCCATGTGAACTGAAAAGAACTCCAAGAATTGATGCAGAGTGAAAGGAGTAGAACCAAGAGAACATTATACACAGAGATTGATACACAGTGGTAATCAAATGTAATGGACTTCTCTACTAGCAGCAATGCAACGACCCAGGACAATTCTGAGGGACTTGTGAGAAAGAACACTATCCATATCCAGAGAAAGAAGTGTGGGAACAGAAACACATTAGAAAAATATGTGATTGACCACGTAGTGCAAAAGGGATATGATTAGGGTTTTGATGTAAAAGATCACACTGTTGCAAATATGAATAACATGGAAATAGGTTTTGAACAATGATACATATATAAGCCAGTGGAACTGCTTGTCAGCTCTGGGAGGGGAAAGGAGAGAGTGGGAAGAGGAGAATCAGAAGTCATGTAACCATCGAAAAATATTTTAATTAAAATTAAAGATTAAAAATTAAATAAGTTGGCTTTTAATAAACGTATATGTCTGTAGTTATTCATAAAATTAGCAACGCTTGAAGTTATATATTTTAGTTACATAACTTTACTTAAAAAGAGAACATATAGCTTTAATACTGGAAAGGACCTTAGAGATTATAGACCAAACCTCTCATTCTAAAGATGAGGAGAACAAGGTCTGATGAGGTTAAAAAATTTGCCTAAGGTAACTCAGCTAGTGGCAGGGCCAAGACTTGAATTCGGGTCATTGAATTCAGGTTGTCCAGGCTCAAAATCCAAAAATCTTTTGAGTAGATGATAATTTTTATCCTTTTCTGTCAGTAAACAAAAATTTCTTGTCTTAAATCTGCTCCTGTGTTTTACTTACCACTAGAAATAAAGTATACTGATCAATTTGCAAAAGAAAAAAATCTCACTTAAACTTTTTTAAATTTTAAATTAAAAAAATCATTTGGATTTTTTATTTTAATAACAAATTTCCACATAAGTTTTCCAAAGTTATATGATCCATATTGCCTCCCTCCCTTCTCTCCCCTCCTCCTGGAGCTGACAAGCAATTCAATCTGCCACCCATTCTTCTGAAAAATATAACTTCCAACCTAGGCCAGAGGATAAATATCTACTTTCTATGACAATTTTTAAAATATACAGAGATAAGGCACTGGGAGACATTAATAATGTTTCACCTCTTAACATATGCTAATACATTACATAGACCATGGGTCATAACTCCACAAAAGTGCCTTCTGTGTCTAATTTCACAAAGGCTAATCATAGATCAAAATGCCACAACAAACCCAGCACTCATCCTTTGGAAAATGACAGCCAACCATAATTCAACCCAATGGTTAGCTCAAAGCATGGACATGATGAAAATGGGCCATTTTGTCTATGTGGTAACCTGTTATGACATCTGGTTCTTTAACAATCACTCTTTTAAATAAAGAACCCGGAGGAAAGCAAACTAAAATTGAATGGCCCATTACCAGAGTGATGCTTGCAGCAACATTATCTATGTAGTTAAAGGAAATGAACACAGGGGAAAGAGTTGAATCAGAAGTTTCAAACTAATTCTACAGCATAATTCAAGTCATCTATAGTAGACAGGCAAATTTTTTGCTTATAACAAAAAAGGTACCAAATGTCAGTATTGGCAAGGACCTCAATTCTTGACTAAAAGTCTTATGCCCCTCCAATATACCCAAATAAAATAGTCATCTAGCTTTTCCTTAAAGAGATGTAGTCAAAGAGAAATCATCACCTCCTGGGGAAATTATATCTAATTTTTAGGCAGCTTTTCCTCACACAGAGACTAATTTTTCTTCTCTGCAAATTCGACCCACTGCTAGCTCTGTCCTTGGTGGCTAAGTATAACAGGTCTAATCCCTCTTCCACATCACAATCCTGGAAGTACTTGAAGACAATTACCATGTTGTCCTAAATCTTCTCTTTTCCAAGGTTAACAGGCTTGGTTCCTTCAAGGAGTAGGACACCCAACTTACAGCTTTGCAAAATTCTATCTAAAATATTGGGCCTAGAACTGAACACCAAACTCCATATCTGTTCAGAGAAGAGAAGAGCTGAACCATTACCTCCTCACTGCCTCAACATGAAGGTTATCTTACTCTAAAATTGCCGTAAGGGGCAGTTCAGTGCCTCAGTGGACAGAAAGTCAGACCTGGGGATAGGAGGTCCTGGTTTCAAATTTAGTTTCAGATACTTCCTAGCTATGTGGTCCTAAGCAAGTCACAACTCCAATTGTCTGGCCCTTGCTGTTCTGTCTTAGAATTGATACTTACCTGACTAGAGGTAAAGGTTTTAAAAAAAAAAGTGAATGCACTACCTTTTTTGGCTGCCATATCAATATTGATTCATTCTAGAGTTAGTTTTCCATTAATACCCTCATTATCTTTTATTTAAAAAGTTGATTTTTGGAAACCAAGTGTAAAAAATTTCTATTCATCCCTATCAAATTTCATGTTATTGAATCGAGCCATTTGATCAGTGATCTATTGTGTTAGATCTCTATCCTAGCTTTGTGTCATTTTCATCTGTGATAAACATGACATCTGTACCTTTATCAATGTCACTGATAAAACCAGGTAGAGATCCCTGGGATACTCCAGTAAAAATCTGTTTCTAAGTTGCCAGGAAACTATTAGTGATTGCTCTGGGGATGTGATCACTGAACCAGTTCCAAAGTCATTTAACTGTACTACTGATTTGTACTACTTGACCTCTCCATCATGTCCAAAGAAATAAAGATATATTACCTGAAAAATTCTATGTATAACACATTTGAAAAAAAATACAATTTTCTAAATGATGTACACTATAGCCTTCCTCTTCAAGTAGCTAATGATCTGGAAATAAACATTTAAATTAAGTAGGAAAGAGTCTCTGTTGTGGAATGTATCCCTTAGGAATAGAAGTGATCACTTTCTAATGTCTCTGGCTTCTATTTTTCTATTTTCTTATCAAAATAATTTGGAGAAACAGTAGAGAATATAGAAACTGATTTGAAATCAGAGGACTTAGGTTTGTCCATGCTACTACCTGACAAACCTCTCTAAGTCTCATCTGAAAATGGGTACAATACCTATTGTATATATTTCACTTATTAATCAGTCTATCATATGATAAATACTATGATGCTGGAAATTTAAAATCAAAAATGAAAATTCTTTGGGCTTCTAAGATCTTGAATTCTATTGTGGCAAATATGTACATATTACAAACATATGCAGGATAAAGAGAAGATAGTTTTGAGGAAAATAAAAATAGGAAACAACCTAGAGAGGTATTGCAAGCTTTAAAAACCTATGTACCACCTGTAGCTTAATATTATTAGTAACAGCACTTCAGGATTACAAAAGACTTTCTTTCACAAATACTCCTTTTATTTGATGTTGACAATATAGAAAAGATCAACATAGTGATCTGAGGTAGAGAGGTCTAAACGGGGAGAAATCAGGGCATGTTTCATGGAAGAAAAGCTCCAACCCCATTCCCTCAAATTAAGCCTTGAAGGAGGGGAAGGACATCAACATTCAAATACAGGGAATGCTACTCCCAATGTGAGGAATATTGGGAATATATAAAAAAATATATAGGTGGCATAGTGGATAGAGCACAGGGCTGAGAATCAGGAAGAATCGTCTTTCTGAGTTCAAATTCCAGCCTCAGACACTAATTAGCTATGTGCCTATAGGCAAGTTACTTAACCCTGTTTGCCACAGTACCCTCATCTGTAAAATAAGCTGGAGAAGAACATGGCAAGCCATTCTAGGATCCTTGTCAAGGAAACATATGCAGTCATGGAGAGTTAGACACGACTGAAATAAGTGAACAACAGTAATATGAAAAGACATAAAGAAAACGGCAAGAAAAAATTAAGGAACAGTGATTAGTTTTAATCTAGTTGGAGCATTATATATATGAAGATTATTGTAAAATGAGCTTGAAAAGGTTAGGCAACCTCAGACAGTAAAAAGTCCTGTATGCTAGGCAAAGAAATCTGCATTTGATACCACAGGTATCGAAGAGCCAATAGGCTCAAAGGCTGTTGAGCAGGAAAGGAAGGATATATTTAAATCTCTACATATGTTGGGGAAGGGAATAAGAATTTATTTAGTACCTACTGCATACCATGTACCATGCACTGTGCTGAGCACATCACAAATATCTCATTTGATCTTCGCAAAAAACTTATGAGGAATATGCTATTATTATCTCTATTTTATAGATGAGCAAACTGAGGGAAACCATGACTTGACTAGAGTCACATAGACAGTAAGCATGTAAGTCTGAATTTTAACTTGGGTATTTCTAACACCAAGTCTCATGCTCCAACCATTGATATTCTACCCACATGGTGGGAAAATTATACTTTGGAAATGGTAGTAAAGATTATAAAGGGAAGAAACTTGAAGTGGAGAAAACAATGAGAAGGCCTGGGGAAATATAATCAGAGACTGACCTAAGTTACCTGACCACTGTTAGAAAACCAGTAAACAGAAGGAAAAAAAAAAGATGCTGGTCAATAAAGTCCAATATACTGACTTTAACTAGAGTTTTGCTTTAACATGTGGCTCGGTTTGGGGAAACAGAAAACACAGGGGAGAGAAAACACTGGGAATTAAGTTACATCATTCCCATAGTTAAGTACATTTTGTTGACCATTGAACTATCACTACTTTACTGCCCAACATGTTTTAATATGTTTAGAATTTAGTCTACAACAGAGGTCTACCTAGAAGGGGGTAAGGAAGAACTTCACAATTAACTGCTGTCTCAGAATTGAATGGGTTGCCTCAGAAGGGAGTAGATTTCCTCTCTTTATTTTTCCATTATTTTTATTTCACTAAATATTTTCCAATTACATGATTTTCCAATTACATCTAAAAATCTTTTTAAATAATCATTTCTTAAAAATTTGCATTCCAAATTCTCTCCCTTCCTCCTACTCTTCCTCCCTCCTTGAGAAGGCAAGCAATTTGACAGTTGAAGTCATGCAAAACATATTTCCATTTTAGCCATGTTGCAAAAGAAAATACAAGCAAAATAAAAAACAAAGATAATAAAAAGTATGCTTCAATATGCATTCAATTTATCAGTTTTCTCTCAGAGGTGGATAGCATTTTTCAACCTAGTCCTTTGGAATTGTCTTTGGTTGTTGTCTTGATCAGAGTACAGAATACAATATAATTGTTATTATGTAAATGTTTTCCTGGTTCTGCTCACTTCACTTTTCATGACTTCATACGTCTTCCAAGGTTTTTCTTATAGGACAACAGTATTTGGTCACAATCAGACATCATAATTTGTTCTGCCAGTCCCCAACTGAAGGGCATCCCTATCCAATTGTGTGTTTCCAATTCTTTGCCGCCACAAAAAGAGCTGCTATAAGTGTTTTTGTACAAAAGGTCCTTTTCCCTTTTCTTTGCTCAGGCCTAGTAATGGTACTTCTAGGTCAAAGGTAAGTAGAGTTTTGTAGCTTTCTGGGCATAGTTCCAAACTGTTCTCCAGAATGGCCGGTCTAGTTCACAACTCCATTGACAGTGCATTATTGTCCCAATTTTTCCACATCCTCTCCAGCATGTCATTTTCCTTTTCTGTCATGTTAGCCAATGAGGTAATTATCTCATAGTTGTTATAATTGGTATTTCTTTAATCAATGGTGACTTAGAGCATTTTTTTCAGGTAACTACTGCTTGTTTCGATTCCTTCTGAAAACTGCCTGTTTGACACTTATCCTTTCACCATTTATCAACTGAGAAAAGGCTAGATTCCCTTTCAGTGGTCAGGCTAGAAGACTACAAGTGGAGTGTGATGGAGAAATAATTTGTTTCAGGTACTATTTGAGCTTGGTGACCATTCAAGTTTCATTCAATTTTAAAATCTAGTTTTATTTTCAGTCAATAAACTCAAATTTCCCTGAGTGAAATATCAAGGATATTCTACATCCCATAGCACCTATAATAGTACCTAACAATTAGGCATCAATATGCATTTTTGGATTGTGATCTTTTTTTCTTACTTCCTTTCTGTGAATTTTTAAACAATGACAACGACAATGACAATGACAATGACAACAATGACAACAATGACAACAACAATTTTAAACTGAGGTTTTGGTAGTAATAAGCACTTGTTAGAACTTCCATCCAAAAGAAGATGAAATATGAGATTTGGTGATACAAAATGAAATCCTCCTCATTTATCAGTGACACACTCTAGCCATCCCTCCAAAGTGGTCAGCTAGCCCTCTCCTGAAGACCTCCAAAGAGGGAAACTCCACTTGTTGAAAGTTCATTCTATTTTTAGATAGTTCTATTTTTCAGGAATTTTTTTCCCCTGTCATCAAGCTTATTTGTTGCTTTGCAAATCCTCACAATCATTCTGTGGGATATCTGCTAGAAGTATTATCACCATGTTTGTTTGTTTGTTTAAGTGAAGCACGTAGAAATTAAACAACTTGTTCAAGGGAGGGGGAATCCTAATCATTCTTTTGAAAAGTACAACTTCCAATATAGGTCAGAAGATTAGCATTTGACTTCAAAAAAAACATTTAAAATACATAAGACATAAGGCACTAGCAGAAATTAATGATGTTTCACACCTTTACATATGGACTATGAGACATAACACCACAAAAGCATCTTCTGTGTCCAATTTCACAAAAGCCAATTATAGACCAAAATGTCACTAAAATCCCAGAGTTCATCTTTTTGGCAAATGATAGCTGAACAGAATTCAACAGAGTAGTTAGTTCACAGTATGGGCATATTGAAAATGGTTTATCTTGGATGCACAGTAACTTGTCATGACATCTGGATTCTTAACAAGCACTCTTATCAAATAAAGATCTCTGAGAATAGCAAACTAAATATCTCATTATGAGGGTAATGCTTACAGACAAGGAGTTCTGTTGATCTAACACTGTAAAAGGAGATGAACATAGTGCCCAGAACCATTAAACTAATGCTTCAGCATCCTGCATGTTGTCTACAGCAGGCACTGTTACAGACATAATCACTGGCATAGCTAGTCAGTGGCAAAGCTAGATTATTCCTAAGTCTTGTGACTGGGTTTAGTGTATGCCCATATCATCTCTCTAGCCAAAATAAATAATCTCCTGGTAAATGGAACCCACCACAAATGCAAAAATCTGAGAAACATTTAATTTAGAACAAATCTTGAGAGATCCTAAATTTTTCTTAGCTCTTACAGGTATCCTGTATATATCTTTTACTAGACTGGAGCATGTTTTAGAAAGCTTTAGGAAAAAAAAAACTGCCAGCCTAGTGAAAATGTAAAACAAGGATTGTGAGGTTTTTGTTTAGTTTTGCTGGGGAGGAAGGTAGAGAGGGGAAAATTGTCTTCTGGGGAAAAAAAAACATCTCAGAGATTTACACACCACCTTCCTGTTAAAGCTTTTCAGAATCAGATCTGATGAACTGATTAAGAAAAAAACATTTAGCCTGGAATGTAGGAAAAGAAATGACTCATTCACTAATGTGGGTTTGATTTTTTTCCTTCTCTGTTATGGGATTACTAAATGCCAAAGTATACTCTCTTGGGATCTTTCCCAAAACTTTTACTTGCCCCAGCAAACTTCAAACACTATCTAAATTGGTTCCCTTTCATTTTCATTATTACAAAAATTATTTCTTCCAGGTGCTTTTATTGGGGTGGAGGAAGGGAGAAAGAGCTGAGAGACCTCCAAAGGAATGGGGAGACATTATGGAGGGCAGGAAATGAGAAAGGAAGGAAGCAAGGAAGAAAATGGAGAGAAGGGAAAAACAGAAGGAAGCATTTATTAAGTATGTACTGGGTGCCAGGAAATATGAAAAGCACTTTACAAATTTTATCTCATTTGAAACTTACAATACCTTGGGAAAGAGATGTTATAATCCCCATTTTACATATGAGGAAACTGGGGCAGGCAGAGATTAAATGCCCAGAATCACAGACGCTTCTACAAATTTGAATCTAGATTTGAACTCATTTCTTTCTGACTCTGGGTCTGACTCTCCCTAACTGTACCACCTAGCTGAAAGAGCTTATCTATGTTAGATATTGGAAGACCTGGGTTTGAATTGAGGCTCTGAATGCCTAACAAGTTTTGTGACATAGAGCAAGTCCCTTAAACTCTTTGAGGCCTTTTCTTTATCTCCAAAATGAGAACAGTGAGATTTGAGATCAGGAAAGTGAGGTGGCAAATTGGATAGAGCACTGGGTGTGTAGTCAGGAAGACTCATCTTCATTATTATAAATCCAGTTTCAGACACAATTAGCTGTGTGACCATGGGCAAGTCACTTAACCCTCTTTGCCTCAGTTTCCTCATTTATAAAATGAGCTATGGGAGAAAATGGCAAACTGCTCCAATGCCTTTGCCAAGAAAATCTCAAATGGTGTCACAAAGAGTCAGGGACAACTGAAATGACTGAATAACAACAGACTTGTTGTGTCACTTATCAAACAGAGTGAATGTAAGAAAAGCTCTTTGGAGGAAGATAGGTGGCACAGTACATAGATAGCCAGACCTGGAGTCAGGAGGGCCTGGGTTCAAATCTGGCCTCAGATACTTCCTAGCTGTGTGACCCCGGACAAGTCACTTAAACCCATTTGCGTAGTCCTTGCCCTCCTGTCTTAGAGATGTTAGGTAGGAAGGAAGGAAGGGAGGGAGGGAGGGAAGGAGAGCCTGCATGAGAGAGAGAGAGAGAGAGAGAGAGAGACAGAGAGACAGAGAGACAGAGAGAGACACAGAGACAGAGAGACAGAGCACTCTGAAAACCTTAGAGCACAATAAAAGTGTGATTTGGTATTTAAAGTATTTAACATTCAATTAATTACCAGACACAAAAATTAAACAGTCCTTGCTTTACAAGTCCTTTAAATCTTTGCTTACATTCTCTTGGGGAAAACAACAACCAACATGTATACAAAATATATGCAAAGAAAATTCAAGACAAATTGGGGAATGGAGGAGGCAATGGCACTTGAGCAGAATAAGATCAGCTTCAAGTAAAGTGGAGGCACCTGAGCTAAGCTTAGAAGGAAATGGGCTTTTGTGGCAGGGAGTGAGGAGGGAAAGTATTCAAGGTAAGAGGCAGGCTTGAAGACAGAAAATGGAATGTCATGTGCAAGGCATATCAGGAAGGTATGTCCTTAGGGTCTTTAGAGAATACAAAGAAGAGTAAAATAAGTTTAAAAAGGTAGCTGAAACCCTATGGACAAGGGTGTAAATGCCCAGCACAGCAGTTTGAGGAGGTAAAAGGGATCCACCAGAGTTTATTGAGCAGGGCAGTGACATGATTAGGCTTGTGCTTAAAAATCACTTTGGCAGCTGGGTAGAAAATAGGTTAGGCAAAAAAGACCAATTAAAAGGCTTGGGTGACAGTCCAATTGATGGGTGATAATAGCCTGAACTGTGGTAGTGGATGCATGGAGACAATAGTGAAAGGGAGACTAATTAGGAGGCTAGTGCAATAGTCTAGTCAAAAGGTGATGATAGCCTCCACTAGGATAGTGGCTCTATGAAAGAAGAGAAAAGGACAGGTGCAAAACTTGGTACACAATATCTGATCTCTCCTGTTGTTCATCTTTTTTCAGTCTGTGGCTATTAGCCAAGAATAGATGAATGAATTAAATTTTAAAAATCAACAACAATAAAACAAATAAAACTAGGCTCTGATCCAACAAGTGCTTTTTATGGGGCAGTAATAACTAGACAAGATTTTGAAGCAAAAATTAGCATAAATTAGGAATGCAATACTTTAAAATCCAGCCTAATGAACAATCATTATCCTGTCAAGCCTTACCCACTAATTGCTTCTGCCTGTTCTCTTCACATGACTTCCATGTATTCTGGAAGGATTCCATAAAGGGGAAAAATATAATAATTATTTTGCATTTCTGTAGTGTCTTCACCTAAGGAATGAGGACATTAAATGTTGGATTTGTTCTTACCTAATTCTCACATAGAGGGAATATTATTTGAGGACAAGTAAATTAGATATACATAAAGGACAATGAACAAATAGGAAGGAGAAAGTATGATGGAGTAGAAAGACATGGAAGTTCAAAATGGCCTGGATTTTAATCCTGTCTCTGCTATTCATTGTCCTTGGTCAAGTCACATTATCTCTCTAGGTTTATTGAATTCCTAAGTCAATTTGGGGCAGCTAAGAGGCTGAGTGAATAGACTGATAAGAGTACTGAAATGGAATCAGAAAAAATTCTAATTTGGCCTCATATACTTTTTTTTTTAAAACCTTACCTTCTATCTTAGAATCATTACTGCATATTGGTTCCAAGGCAGAAGAGTTGTAAGGGTTAGGCAATGGGAGTTTAAGTGATTTGCCCAAGGTCACATGGCTAGAAGTGTCTGAGGCCAGATTTAAATTCAGGATCTCTCATCTCTGGCTCTCAATCAGTTGGGCCATCTGGTTGCTCCTCTATACACTTATTTAACTAGCTGTGTGACCCTGGGCAGATCATTTAACCCTGCTAGTTTCAGTGTCCTGATCTATAAAATGAGCGGGAGAAGGAAATGGCAAACTGCTCCATCACCTTTGCCAAGAAAACCCCAAGTGGGGTCACAAAGAATCAAACATATCTGAAAATGACTGAATGATAACAGGTCAACTTTCAACTCTAAATCTTATGATTTAGATAGATAGAATTGGCATTCATACAGAACTCAATTTACAAAGTGTGTAAATATGTGTCTAAATTTATATGTAAATTCATTTTATTATGAGTTATATAATAATATTATTTTTATTAGTCATCAGCAATCTCATTAAGAACCTGAAAGAATTTTATTAAATGATTCCACAATTTTTAATATATCTTTGTTAAAAAGGAGAAAACAAGACTATTATCTTTAATGGCCAAGACCTGTTATTTCACTTGAATTGGTACCCTACACCAAGACCTAGAGTTGGAGAGGACCTCAGAGGCTGCCTAGTCTAATGCCTTCTCTTGGCAGATGAGGACCTGAGGTCCAGGGATGTTACTCAACTTTTCCCAAGTTCAAAAAATAGTAAGAATCAATGATTCGATCTGTAGCTGGGTCTATGAACTCCAGAGTTCTTTTGCATTATAGCATACACATCCAGGAAAACTCCCTACCCTGTGCAGATTAGAAACTGTTCTGGAAAAAAGTTGCTTAGGTCTAGCTTAGAGGCCAGTTCTCTATCTGATTCTCTTTAGTTGACTTTCTAGTATCACTAATACTCCTGAAGAAATTGAGGGAAATAGAAGTTAATGACTTGATACAATCACCATTCAGTCACTAAAAGAGTGATGCAGAAAAACCACACAAACCTCGGTTGCCTTAGTGTCCTCATCTATGAAATGAGTTGGAGAACGAAATGGCAAACCACTCTAGCATCTTTGCCAAGAAAACTCCAAATGGGGTCACAAAGAGCCAGACATGACTGAAAATGACTGAATAACAACTGTCATTCTACAGGCAAGAATATCATTTTATTCCTGCCTAACATGAAGAATTTGTTGGTGAAGACAAAGATGAGATACTACATTGATTAAGCCTTGGTAGAGATGGATGAAATCTAAAGTTTTATGAAAATGTATGAAGTTATAAATACTTTGGTAGTATCTTACCTAAGGTCAGAAAGAGAATATATTTTCCACTTAAACAATTAGTTTAACTAGTTAAGTTAAACTAGTTAAGGCCCTCTCACTTTTTACCAGGGCCACTATTGCCTCTTAATTGGTTTTCCTATTCCTACCTTCCACCCTCTCCATACCACTGCAAAAATTATGTTCCTAAAACACAGATGTGACCCTGTGATTCCTTTTCTGAAGAAATTTCACTGACTCTCTATTGCTGCTAAGATAGAATGTAATTAAAGCCCTTTACAATCTGGACTATGCTATTTTATTTGGCTTTATTTCATATTATTTTCTTTTATTCCTTCAATACATTAGCCACATGGATCGACTTGGAATGCCAAGTTTGGGAGACACCATCTTTTTGCACAGGCTTTCCTTTGGATTTGGAATGCATTCCTTGCTCACCTCTGCCTCTTAAGAGTATTTAGCTTTCTTGGCTTGAATCAGGTGCTGTCTTCTTTATTGAAGCCTTCCCAGATATCCCTAGTAATTTATTAGGTTCTTTCCCTCTTCAAATTACATTGACCAGTGCACTTTCCAAACTTCCATGTTGTCTCCAATAGTTTTGACAAGATCATGGTTTTGGCCAGAACTGAATTCCTTCTATATTCTTAAGTTGGTAGATCACTATTTATGATTTATTCTATATGGCATTGGGTTTAAGCTCCAGAAGTGTAAGAAATTCCTTTTACATTGAAAATGCCCCAAAGTTAGTAGTGATAGGGTCCAATGAGAAGAGCTTTGTAAACCTTAAAACTATTAGCTATTATTATTATGGAAACTATAGTAACTCAACTATCTTGTGCTAAGCTAAAGCCTTTGAAAAGAGACAAAAATATTAAAAAACTACTAGAAAAAATATTCTTAAATTTTTGACTCTAAAGACTAAAGCAGATTTTAGGGATATGCAGGCAGAGGCTGTTCTTCCTACCTAGATGCTTTCTAGACTGATAGAGCATTTTGACAACTTATGAAGGTTTAAAAAGCAAAAGCTTTTCACAAAAGTAGTGAGGTAGCTACTTTAAGAATTATTCTTCCCATTTTTAAGATAAAGAAAATTAAAACCCAGAGGGACAAAGTGATATTCCCCAAGTCATCCAGCTGGTTGGTGGCTGTCACTGGGTTTGAAGCCAGTATTCATTCCCTTATGCCATGCTGCCTCCCACATAGAATTCCAATTCTGTGATTCTATGAATGGCTTATTTGATTCCCACATCCTTCTCTCTCAAAAAAGAAACATACCCTAAAAATTATTTAGCTTCACATAGCAAATGTTGTCAAAAGATAACATAGTTAGGATTCTAGATAAGGTTGGATGGAATATGAGCTAATGATATCCCTTTCAGCATATGCTCGCCCATATCCACATCAAAAAATGATCTCATTTGTAGACAATTTGGTTTTCTGATTCTCCAAACTTCTCATTTCCTGAAATGTTACTTAACAGATGATTAGAATAGAAAACCACTCTTTTTCATAATCCATTTAAGGAGAATGGTAAAAAAAATTTACATCTATTAATTAAGTATAATTGTAAAAATTGGGGGGGGTTATACGTTTTTTAAAAAGCACAAACTGTAAAAAATAAAAGCTTTAAGAGAATAGGTCTTTAAAAAAATGCCTTGAATTTAGAGTTCTGAAAAAAGGATAAACATAAAGATTGTTTCCATGACCTTAAAAACCAGGATTTCCTTGGATGACACACTAATGAAAAAGACATCTTTGAGACCAGTGGAAGTCTTGACTCACTGTAGCTGAGGCATCTGACATTCCTACAAATGTTCCTGCTTTCAAAATAGAATTCCCTCTAAGTCCTGAAAACAGAATCTAATGTTTTAACCTCTTAGGTCCAGAATCTGATCTGTTGATGGGTTTGATACTGCACAGGAAGGGCAGGGAGGGGAATAGGGGGAGGCTGGAGAAGGAAAAAAAAGGAAAATTAAAAAGAAAAAAAGGCAAACAATTACAGACTCAGGTAATGCTTTAGTTCAAGGTGATAGGAGCATTGGGAGTCATCTACTCCATCCTAATCCCTACTCAGACAAACAAGGAAATAAAGATTAGGTAAAGAATATAAAAGAAATACTCAGTGCTCCAAAAGATCCAGGATCTCATCACCAACCTAGAAATTTAGGAAGTAATTAATGATATTTAATTTTTTTAAAAAGTAATTAATGAAGTCATTACTCAGGAGCCTTGCCTACCTTAATCCTCAGTTTGCTTCCCTATGGATAAGGGCAGCCTGGTGAGAGTGGCATATCAGAATTACTGAAAACATTTAAATTCCCTTTTGCAGAGATATACTTAGGCATAGTTGTATAGCAGTTATTCTACTGGCCTAGGAAGCAAGATCTGGATTACAATTTTAGCTATCAAAATGTCAGCCTGGGTAAGCCACAGAATTCCTGACTCCATTTTCTTAGGTATAAAATTAGAATAATAAAATGCTACACAAGATTGTTGTGATGAAAATACTTTGGAAATCCTCTGCTTTGTATAATATAAACATAGCTATTTTATAACAGAGCAGCCAAGAACCAGGAGAATGTTGTTCACAGTAACATCAGTATCATACAATGATCAACTGTGAGAGCTATTTTCAGCAATACAATGATCTGGGACAATTCTGAGGGCCTTAGGACAAAGAATGCTATCTACCTACAGAGAAAAAATGTTGGAGCTAGGATGCAGATCAAAGTATAACTATTTTTCACTTTAGTTTCTTTGTGTTTTTATTTGGAGAGTTTGGTTTTATGTAAGTATTCTGTTTCCACAATGACCAATACGGAAGTATAACTCAGATCAAACTGCTTACCAACTCTGGGAGTGGGGAGGAAAGAGAGGGAGATGTTTTCGATCTTTAAGTTCAGAAAATGTATGTTGAAAAATACATGTAATTGGGAAAATAAAATATTTAAAAACAAAAAATAAAGCAGCAAAATTACTACTTACTATTCAACTCCTTTCACAAGGAAGGAACCAATGAGAGACTCAAAAATAAGTCTAAAGAGAGTATTAATTTTAATGTACCAAGTCTCCTCTTCATCAGGAGTCCTCTCCTGATATTTAGAACTGCTACTAACTAATTCTAGGGGCAGATACTTCCCCCAACCACAACTAACAATGTGGCATTTATTTTATATTTATTCTGAATAAACATTTCTGAATTCCAAATAGACTTCCATATGTACATGGTGTCTAATCCCATCAAATATAAACTTGAGGGCAAGGACTATTTCTTTTCTTCTCTTTCAGTCTTTAATATCTAGCACAATATGCCTGGCACATAGTAGGTCCTTATTTAATACTTATAAATTGAATTATATCATCAGTAATCATAAATAGTACTTAAAGAGGAAAATTTTCAAGATGTTGGCCCTAAAAAGGCAGAAAGAACTAATTTTAGACGTTCTCAGCATTCTTGATATTAGGATATAGTCTACATTTCAGAGCTTTATAATAAAAAGATTATAATACTGTTGATGAAAATAAATTCTTTTCCTGAAATATGCCCGGACCAAGTTGCCAATGTTAGCTTATATCATACAGAACAAGAGCAATACAAAGTTACTTTAGAAGCTTGAGGAAGCTGTAAGGTTGTTTTTTTTTTTTGGGGGGGGGGGATTAAGAGGGAGGTTAAGAGAGAGGACACTAAAAACCAAAGTGCTATGGGTACATAAAACTGGCCTCCACAGAATATTATCAGCCCTATAAAGGGCATCTGCTTTAGCCTTTTAAAAAACTGCATTACAAAACAGAACAGCCCTTGAATTTCAAACACAGAGAAATAAAGGAATGAAGGAAAAAGAAAATAAGCCCAATTGAAATTGGCCTTTTGTTTGGGAAGCACACTTCTGGCTCCTGAAATGCAGGAAAATGCATTTTTAGCAGTTGATGAATTTGAAAGTAAAATCTGAGGCTTTCAGAATTAACCACCCAACTAGGGAGAAAGAATGCAAACACAGATTTCTGAGCTCTGTTTTGTGGGAAATGTACCCTATGGGAGACCTAAGCATATACCTGCAGGCCCAAGGCAGCTGGCTACAAAACTGTTAACAAGGATGTCCTTGGCAATCCAGATCCTGACAGATGACTATTTACACAGACACTGAGAAATAACTGCACTGAAGAGGCAGGGAGGTTAGCCCTGGTGTTTTGGCCCAGTTCCAACTTGGATAATTACATTTTACTTTCCACAGTTTTTGAAGCTTCAAATGGATGCAGGGTTCATCTCAGTTTAGAGCAGGAAATGTGCACTTCAACAGCAGGACTGACTCCTCCCTATACACTTGGTGCCATTTTTCTGACTGAAGGAGAACCCATTCTAAATTCTGTGCTTGTCAGTGGAGGGTCACCATGTGCTCAAAGCATAGTCTTTTCATAAAAATGTGGCACTGGAGAAGTGGGGAGCTGGATGACCTCCATATTACATACAGGTAGCAAGGAGCACAACAGAAGCCAGAAAGTTACTCTGTCCTGATGATATTCATTTTCCTGCCATCCCTTATTTTATTGTTGTAGAGTTACAAATGAAGAAAAGTCTCTCTACAGTAACTGTTCTGCAATTTACTAGTCTTGGAGAGTTGAGCAAAAAACTGACAGATTAAGCTACTTGCTCTAAAAGTCACACAGCCAGTCAGTGTATGTCAGGGGTAGGATTTATTTTTTATTCTTTTTTAAAACTTACTTTCTCTCTTAGAATTGATGTTAAGTATCAGTTCTATGGTAGAAGAGGGGTATGGGCTGAATAGTTGGGGTTAAGTGACTTGCCCAGGGTCACACAGATGGGAGGTATCTGAAGCCAAATTCCAGGCCTATCTATCCATTGAGCCACCTACTTGCCCCTAGAGATAGGTTTTAAACCCCCGGTCTTCCTGACTTTAAGACCAGCCCTATCTAAATTCTATGTTCTACTGCAGTATGCTGGACTTCCCTATAAGAGTCTATTGATAGCTCCAGCCAGTGATCTTTAGATTACAAGGGTAGGCTTTTGCTATTATTCACTCAACAAATATTAAAGTGCCCACTGTGTAAAAACACTGTGCGAGGTGCTAAGGTATTGTTGTTATTTTTGTTGTTATTCAGGTTTCAGTTGTATCCAACTCTTTGTGGCCTCATGGACCATAGCATGCTTGGTCCTTCTAGCTTCCTCTACCTTTCCAAGTCTGTCCAAGTCCATGTTTATTGTTTCCATGACAATATCTATCCATTACATCTTCTGTCATTCCCTTTTCCTTTTGCTTTCAATCTCTCCCAACATCAGGGTCTTTTCCAATGATTCCTTTGTACTTATTATGTGGTCAAAGTACTTAAACTTCAGCTTCAGTCTTTGATCTTCCACAGAATAGGCTACATTTGCCGTTTGCAGTAATTTTTGAGCCCAAGAATATAAAATTTGACACTGCTTCCATTTCTTCTCACTCTTATTTGCCAGGAAGTGATGGGACTAGTCACCAAGAACTTAGGTATCTTTGATAGCTTCAAATTAGCTTTTATACTCTCCTCTTTCATGCTCATCAAAAAGCTTCTTAATTATTTTTTTTTTACTTTCTGCCTATCTGAGATTGTTGATATTTCTCAAAGCAACCTTAGTTCTGACTTCTGATTCATCCAGCCTGATATTTTTCATGAAATAGTCACATATAAGGTTTAAAAAATGATAATAAATAGAACTATGCCGTACTCCTTTTCCAATCAAATCAAATGTGCTGAGTTTGATTCTAACTGTTGCTTCAAGACTTGTATAAAAATTAGGTTTCTCAGGAGACAAGAAGGATTATCTGGGTCCCAGTACTCCTACCTCTTTGAGGATTTGAACATTTTGTTGTGACCCACACAATGAAAGGCTTTAGAGTAGTTAATGAAGCAGAAGTTGTTATTTTTCTAGAACTCCCTTGCTTTCTGTATAATCTAGCAAATGTTAGCAATTTGGTCTCTAGTTCCTCTGCTTCTTCAAAAACCAGTTCATTATAATTAATTATGCCCAAAGGGCTTTAAAAGATTGCATACCCTTTGATTCAGCTATACCACTATTGGATTTGTACTCTAAAGAGATTTTTAAAAATGTTTGTACAGAAATATTTATAGTTAGGCTTTTTGTGGTGGCAAAAAATTGGAAAACGGGGCGGGGGTGTCCCTTGAATGGGGAATGGCTAAACAAACTGTGGTATATGATGGTGGGTGATGGAATACTACTGTGCTATAAGGAATGATGAATTGCTTGATTTCTGTATGAACTGGAAAGATCTCCATGAACTGATTCAGAGTAAAATGAGCAGAACCGGGAGGATATTGTACACAGAAAGTAAAACATTGTGGAACGCTTGAATGTAATAGACTCTGCTACTAATAGCAATGCAATGATCAAGAACAATAACGTGGAATTTATGAAAAAGAATGCTATCCACATCTAGAGAAGGAACTATGGGAGAAGAAATGCGAAAGAAAAACATATGATTTATCACTCAGTTATGTGGGCATATGATTTGGGGTTTTGGTTTTAAAAGATTATTACAAATACAAGTTTGTATTTGTAATTTTATTATTATAGAATATTATAGAAATAGGTTTTGAGTAATAAGACATGTATAAACCAGTGGAATTGCTTGTCAGCTCCAGGAGGGGGGAGGGAAGAGGGGAGGAAGAGAATATGAATCATGTAGCCAGGGAAAATATTCTTAAAAAAAAGTAAATAGAAATTTTTTAAAGAGTAAAAAAATTTTTAAAACAGCTTGTTCTCTTGGTAAATTTATGGTTCACATATTGCTAAAGTCTAACTTGCAGAATTTTTAAGCACAACCTTGCTGGCTTGTGAAATGAGCACAACTGTTCAATAATTTGAACATTCTTGGGTATTGCCCTTCTTTAGGATTGGGACATAAACCGATCTTTTCCAATACAATGGCCACTGTTGAGTTTTCCAAATTTGCTGGCATACTGAGTACAACACTCTAAGAGCATCACCTTTTAAGATTTTAAAGTTCGGCTAGAATTCTCTCACCTCTACCAGCCTTACTGTTAATAATACTTCCTAAAACCCACTTGATTTCATTCTCCAGGAGAGCTAGTTCTAGATCAGTAATCATTCCATTGTGGTTATCCATGATATTAAGATCTTTCTTGTATAGTTCTATGTATTCTTATTCCCTCCTTCTTAATTTTCTCTTTACTTCTTTTAGACCCTGCCATTTTTGTCTTTTATCATGTCCATTTTTGCATGAAACATTCCTTTGATATCTCTAATTTTCTTGAAGAGATCTCTTTGTCTTTCCCATTCTGTTGTTTTCTTCTATTTCTCTGCATCATTCATTTAAGAAAACCTTATCTCTCCTTGCTATTTCCTGGAATTCTGCATTCATATTGGATATAGCTTTCCTTTTCCTTTTCTGTCTTTCCTCAGCTATTTATAAAGCCTTATCAGACACCTTTTGTTGGAACTTTCCACTATAACTTGTCTATCTTGGGTAATCTGGCACAGCATAGCTCATGGTTTCACTGAACTATGTAAGCCCCACCACCACGACAAGGCAGTGATCCAGGAAGGGAAAGATCTTTTTAGTCAACCTATATTGATTTCTCATGCAGAAGAAGCTTGAATGTTTATCACTAGACATTATTTCTTCCCTTTCCAAGATGACTTATGCAGAATTGCACATATAATTTAAAAGACAACTTTCCTATATGTTCAAAGCTTTAAATGTTATGGCTATTTGTGTATAATGAAAATCAGATCTTAAACCCTCTGATACTCATGATTGCTTTGCTCACACTTTCATTTCAAAGTTAATAAAGACTAAGGGAAAAGATGTCTACACACCACCCCCAAACCTAGTCCTTCCTTCCTTACTCCCCCAACCTCTACCATCATTGTTGATCTAACTTCTACAATTTCTTTTTCTTGGAGGCTAGAGTCAAAATCTCCATTTCTTCTGATGGTAGTTATCTATATGACCAGCAGGTGGAGTCAGTAGAGAAAAGAAAAAAAAATAAACAACCTTAAATAAGTTACTTAATTTGCATAATAAAATTTTTCCACAAGTATTTTTCTCAACTTTAAACACAGATTTATCCAGTCTGGCAAATTCTGGTTTGGGGTGGCATTTTCCAGTTCATTTTGCTTTGCTCCATTACTCTCCCTTGTTTGAAATAAATTCGACAATATCACATAGCATCTCTCAAGGAATGATACATTGAACAATATAAAAAGATCTCAGAAAAAAAGACAAAGAAGGACTTAAATTACAGTGAACAGCTGGACCATCCTATGGTTATAAGATGGAAAAGTATGCCTCTTTATTGGTTTTATGAGTATAATAAAGGACTGAAGTGAAAAATAGATACAAAGAGCTTGACTGGGAATTGATGCTATTGGTCCAACGTGGAACCTATGAACAAAGACTTGAGTTATTATTTTTTTTAACCCTTAACTTCTGTGTATTGGCTCCTAGGTGGAAGAGTGGTAAGGGTGGGCAATGGGAGTCAAGTGACTTGCCCAGGGTCACACAGCTGGGAAGTGTCTGAGGCCAGATTTGAACCTAGGACACCCCGTCTCTAGTCCTGACTCTCAGTCCACTGAGCTACCCAGCTGCCCCCCGACTTGAGTTATTTTTTGGGAACTTAAGCAAATGGCAACTCTGACAGAACTAGATTTGCTATAAAGTAAAGAATACATCTTGAATATGAATAATGCTTAAGAATTTCCGGTCACCAATAGTTATCTTTAGCTTCAATATCATAGCCACAGACCTGATGGCATTCTAATAATGGATTTTTTTTAAATCCACAGATGAAAAGAATTAAAGTGCTTAAAATACAAATAAACTTTTATTTCTAAGAAACCTGTTTCATTTGATCAATTAAAAGCACATGTTAAATTTGTACAACTCAGTGGAATTGCTTGTCAACTCTGGGAGGAGTGAGGGAAAAGGGGAGGGAAAGAAAATGAATCATGTAAACATGGAAAAATATTTTAAAATAAAAATTAATTTGATTTTTTAAAAAAGCACATGTTAATAAGAGGCCATGAATCCTCAAAATCTTGAAGAAAAGGAAGAAGAAAAGGAAATGATTAACAAGGTTATCCTTTAGTATATGAAAGAATTTGGGTACCAAGGACCATTTTCTTTCCCCTTTAACTTCCATATATTATCCAGAGGCTCCCTCCAGCTTCTATAACAAACTTCCCATCTGACTTTGAAGTCTTTCACAATATGGCTCTAAGCTACCTTTCCAGGCTTGTTTGACATTATGCCTCCTTTATATAATTTGTTTTAGTCAAAGTGAAATCATCTCCCATTGTTAATATACTTAGAATATACTCAATTCTTACCTCTACTTTTTAGAATGCCTAGCTTTCTTTAAAGCTAATCTTAATGCTACCTTGTTCAAAGAGTCTATCCTGGTCATTTCAGCTGCTGATACTCTCACCTTAGAAATTCTTTTGTAAATATTTTGTATTTAATATTCTATGTAATCATTGCTTTTCCCTAAAAAAAAAAAATCAAGCCAACAAGTATTAATAAGTACCTACTATGTGCCAGGCACTGTGCTTCCCTGAAAAAAGGTAAAAGAAAATTTGTGTCTCAAGGGCATTATAGTCGGGAGGAGACAATATTGACTACGTGAAAACAAAATATAGACAAGATAAATTGGACATGATCTCTAAGGGAAAGCACTGTGATTAAGGATAACTGGAAAAGTCTTATTGCAGAAGGTGAGACTTTGCCTTTGACTTGAAAGAAGACAAGAAAGGCAGGAGGGAGAAACAAAGTGGGAGAGAGTTTTAAGTATGGAGGAATGCTCCAAATCAGTAAAATTCTTAAGGGAAAGGATTGTTCTGGTTTTGTCTCTGTTACTCCAGTGGCAGTTTCCAGCACATAGTAGATGCTTAATAAACGTTTGCTGAATGAACAAGCATTTCTTTCAAGCTAGTAAAACAACCAAGAAGCATCCCTTCTCCCAATCCTCTTTTATGAGCAATAAAAGAGAAAAATAAAGTTCTAAAATTGCTGGGGTTTTAAAATACTACTAAAAGGTTTTTTTAATGGTACTAAATGTTAAACTGTATAATCCATCAAGTTTCTATAATTTCACACTGTTAGAAGCTCACTACCCAAACAAATTCTGTATTTACAATACCTGCAGTCTATTATCTTCCTTAATCACCATGTTTAGTCTGCAATCCTCACTTCACCTGTTTAGAACAAACTATGTGTCATCTCAATATTTTTACAATACCTAAGACCTGAGTGGAAAAGAATTTACAACAGAGATGATAAGCATAATAACTTTCTTAGAAAAAGGAGACAAGTTGATACTTGATTATCATACAGTTGAATTTTATCTACATAAATCCTCAACTACTTTTCTCCATAATTTTCTTGTCTGGCTTTGAGTAATTTCATTCCTTATCAGTATCTTCATCGGAAGGAAAGCATCTGACAGTATGATAGGAGTGGGTGGTTACAAGGAAGAGGGGGGTAACAAAACATCCATGAAATGCAAGTGGTTAAAGGATAAATCAAAGTAAAAAGATTAATCATGGAGTTCAGGTCTTTTGTTTAATATTTATTAAGCACTTACTGTGCATAGAATACTCTCATTTTACTCCAGGATGCTCCTGTTACTTCACTCCCCAAAGGAAATACCAGAAACCATGACTAGGAAGAGCTAAACTTTCTGGCATTCTACTCTATGGGTCCTTTTGCCCATTTAATTTATTTAAGCAAATGGACTAACATTCAATGGGCTTTCTGTCCAACTATATATTACAAGAGTCTGGTCAACATGTATTCTTCATCCACTTGCTACTGTCCACCTAGATTACTAGACCAAGCTTTTGAGGGATGGTGAAAACCCTTTACTGTTCTGTTCCAGGGTTCAATCTAATTAGCACAAATGTCATCTGCAAATACAAATACATGAAGGCTTTCACCATCTGTAAGGAATTCTTCTATTTGGATTTTTTTGTGAAATATTCATGAGAGTGGTCAACTCCTGTGATGAACACATGAATGTATTCAATAATGAACTGACTTTATCTGTGGTGGCAAAAACAAAACAAAACTGGAAATTGAGAAGATGCCAATCAATTGGGAAATGGCAGAACAAGTGGTGGTAGATTACTGTGATAGAATACTGTTATGCCTAAAGAAATGATAAATTGAGAGGTTTCAGAAAAATCTAGGAAGATTTATATAAATTCATGCAGAACCAGGAGAATACTGTACACAGTAACAAACGTAACTACTCTGATCAATAAAATGATTCATGAAAATTCCAAAGGATTGATGATAAAAAATGTTATTTACCTCCAGATAAAGAACTGGTGAACTCTGAGTGCATATTGAGGCAGATTTCTTTCTTTCTTTCTTTCTTTTTTTTTTTTTTTTTTTTTGCAAGATGAGTACTTTTGGATGGGGGGGTTGGGGGAGACTATGATTTAACTGGCTTTCTTGGGCATCACACTATAGTTTTTGCAGTTTATTTCTCCCACAAGTTGCTTTTTACCGTTTTATGTAGCAGTACTGCTTCTAATCTTCCATTTTTCTTCTTTTCCATATACTATATATTTTGAGCTCAAGTATTCCCTTTCATTGCTGAGTTCTGCAGGACATAAATGATAATACAATGTTGATCTGAATGGCTTCTGTTGATATGTCCCAGGCGATTATTATGTTAAAATAGATAACATTTATATGTCTTTAAGTTTCATAAAATGCCTTATTTACATTATCTAATTTGATCTTTATATCAAACTTTGAAAAAGGTAGTACAGTCATAATTCCTATTTTACTGATGAGTAAACTGAGATTCAGTTTAAGTAAAAGATCTTAGATTTGAGGCCAGTCTTCTTTCTAAGAAATCATAACTGCTTTTCTGTAAAAAGAGGGGAAAACAAAAACTACTAGTCATTGTAAAGAGTACTTAATCATCATTCAATGAGTAGCAATTAATCTTAATCTTTTAATTTTAAATTTAATTAGCCTCTTAATTCATAAAATGTATGCCTGCTTATTATTATAATTTCCTACCTTTTTATGTAATTGGTGGGATTGGCTACCAACCTGGTGGTATATAAGAAATGGACTACCTCTAAATTATATAAGATCTCTAATTTACTCTAGAATAATACGAATTTATTTTTCTCTCTACATATCTACATATATTCTGGAATAAATCTTTTGCTTTCTTCAGATAATATAAATAACACCCATCATAAAATGAAACAATGTTTTTTAAAAACTTCATCATACTTCTTTCTAACATTTGATGGAAAATATTCTGTCTGGGTGCTTGGAAGTTAGTGAAGCTTCCCAGTCTCAGTCCTATAGTTCTATAGCCTCTAGTAATGCACATTAAAGCAGTGCACATATTCATGCACTGCTGTGATTCAACTAATTTACAAAAATGAGTTAGAAAGGGAAAGGAACTCTCTCTCTTTCTCTATATAAAAAGAGAGTGTGAGAGAGAGAGCTAGATAGCCTTTTGGTAGGGGAGTGAGGGGGAAGAAGCTGAAAAGCAAGAATTTATAATCCCTATAGATATAAATGGGGGAGGGAATTTTAGGTTTCAAAAAAAAAGGATAAAAGGATATCATTTTGTGGGGTGTGTTTTTTTATTTATCTTAATTGGTTCCTTTCCAGTCAGTAGATATTATCACCCATAGCAAAAAGGATACTGTCCTTTTTTCTTTCTTTACTTAAGTACAACAAACAATCATAAAGCTAAAAGGAAAAATTGATGTGGAAGAGTTTGAATATACTGGGAAAGGTGGGGGTGGGGAGGTGGGGGTAATTAACCTAATTTGTAAAATGGTATTTTGGGAATACTGGCAGCAGGTGTTGATAGGATTTGTATTTATTTATTTTATTTACATTTATCATTCCCTGGAATCCCAAAGAAAACCAAGACTCTGGTTTTATTCCTGAAGTAGGTTTGACATCTTCCTCTGACCCTACAAGAGATATTCTTACAAATTAACTTCAAGGAAACATAGAGAGTTAGTATAATAATACAGAAAGTCAAGACACTAAAAATTAAATATAAATTGATAACACTGCCCTAAAAAAGCAGTTTTCTCTTCCATGTGAGCTATTATTAGCTCTCACAAAGTAACAGCCTTCATTCATTTATTCATTATCTTAAGAAAATTTATATTCTCTGTGCACAAAGCAATGTTAAGGTTGATAAAATTTGTTTCCCTGACGAAACTGTAAAGGCAGCTAGGAGGTGCAGTGTGTAAAGAGCACTGGGCCTGGAAACAGAAAGATGAGAGTTCAAGTTCAGCCTTAGGCATTTACTATGGCTGAAAAGCAACTGAACAGCAATAAAGGGAAATGTATCAGGAGTGCAAATAAATACAGTATATATAAAAGAATATGAAAACATGAGAGATACCCAAAACGTGCTATATGAAGTTGGAAGAATCCTGGAATACATCTTGCTCAGATAATCAAGAAAGGATCCAGAGATAGTAGCACCTGAACTAGAGATGGGGTTGCTAACAAGTAGAAATAGAAGGCATTTCACACCTAGTAAGGAAAGGCATAGAAATGTGTTAAGGGGATTGCAGTCTTTCTCTTACACACATTCCCCCCCATGCCCCTTGTTCCCCAACTCATTCTCCCTGTCCCAATATCAATGTGTCTCTCTGTCTGTCTGTTTTCTCTTTGTCTCTGCTTCTCTCACCTTCCAACTCTTTCCTTATATCACTTTCCTCTTTAGCAACTCCAAGGAGTAGTTTACATATTAAAACAAACAAGCCAAACAAATAACAAATTAGCCCTTCCTTTAAATCTACTCTACCCCTTAAACTATGATATACCTCTTTTCTTCTTTACTACTAATCTAGAAAAAAAGTAGTGTAAGTTCATTTTCTGGCTCTTGCTCTAGTCATTTACCTGTCTACCTCCTCCATCAATTATACCCTAATTTCCAAATCCAATGATCTCTTCTTCATTCCTCTATCTCTCTGGTCTCACCGCATCTGATGGTTGTATAACTCCTTCCCTCTTGATTTTTTCTTCTTGATTTCCAAGTCATAGTTCTCCCCTCTTTGCCTCATTCCTCCCAAAGTTATTTCTCTTTTGTCCAGCCATAAATGTAGTCCTCCCCTCTTCTCTTCTCACATTTTCTCCCTTGTTAATCTTATTCACTTCCATGGCTTCAATCATAACTTCTATATAGAGATAACTACTAAACCAATAGCTTCAAACCCAATAATAGTTCACTTTTATATGGTATCTTATGGTTTGTAAAGTTCTTTACATGCATAGTTTCATTTGATCCTCACAGCAAATCTTGTCACTTTAAGTGCTCTTATTATCTCCATTTTACAGATGAGAAAATTGAACGTCATAGAGGTAAAATTGCTTTGCCCTGGATCACAAAGTCAGTAAAAGTCTCAGGTGGGAACCAAAACCAGGTCATCGTGAGTCTAGCTCTTTCCTCTCTATCCATCAGCTATGCTTCCCTCTAGAGATGTTATATCTTAACACACGTCCAAGAGTCAGCTTGTCCTTTTCACAAAACTCATGTTCTGCCTGCCATTTCTATTTCTATTTTTGTTACTGCCTTTATCCCACTGGCCTTGGGTTCTACCTGACTCTTCCCTTTCCTCTCAAATTCACTTGTCAGGTACAACTAACTCTATCTTTGTAATATTTCTCCATGACTTCCTCTTTGGTTCCTTTTGTTCTGCTACCCAAGTTTGTGCTTTCAGCAACCTTACTCACGTTGCTTGAGGAGCTTCCTGAACTGGTGTCTCTTATAATCTTTTCTTCATGCTGACAGCCAAAATCATTCTCTTAATGAAGCCTAACCTCATCAGTCCATGACTTAAAAGACTAAAGCCTGGCACAAGGCCCTTCACAATTTGGCTAAAATCTACTTTTCATGCCCTTCTTTTCTCATTCCCCACTCTAGGCAAACTGCAATTATGAATTCATCTTATTTTGCCCTTTCTTAACTGTGTACATTCCCAAAAGGCTGATGGTGCAATGGATAGAGCTGGAGTTGGGAAGACCTATATTCAAATCTGACCCCAGGCCCTCACTTGTTGGGTAACCCTGGGCAAGCCAGTTCCTTAAATCTGTAAAATGGGGATAATAATAACACCTAATACACACCCCCAGGATTCTTGTAATGATCAAATGAGATATTTTAAAAACATTTAGCAAAAATCTTAATGCTACATAAAGGCTATTATTATTGCTATTATTATTATTACTCTCTCCTTTTCCCACATCTTTACTAACTGACTCTCTTTCTCCCTCTTCAGGGCCTACCTAGGAGACCATGCTGGTTTTTTTTTCCACCAGTGAAAATAAAGCAGAAAAATTTTACAAACTATATTAGTACCTCCTATAGACACTTGGTATGCCTGATGCCCCAGGCTAGAAATAATTCTCCCCCTACCCCCATCTCACAGATGACTCAATCTGACCACTCCCAGGAATGTAAATATTTAATCATGAGAATTATGAACTATGAGAAAGCAGAAGAGAGTAACGAATAGAGATGATCTTAAGAGTAAGAAGATCAGAGTTCAAGTCCTACCTCTTTATCAAATATTACCTGTGAGGCTCAGGAAAATCACTGATCTCTTAGTGTCTCAGGCAACTCTCTAAAACCATAAATTATAAAACAGTTGCTGATCTGCATTGGGAGAGTTCCCTGGGAATTTTTTTTACACTGAAAACAACACAAGTCCACTCACAAAAAAACCCAACAAAAACTCCCTGCACGAAAAACAATTCTGAAATACTTAAACATATGGTATAGTTGTTTTACACATCTCATTTGAAGATCCTTGAAAAAGAGGCCATGTCTTATTTATATTTGTATACATAATGAACCTAATAAATGATTGTTAAAATTAAATAGAATGAGTACAGTTGAAGGAAGTGTCAAGTCTATGAAAGGAAGCAGTGTGATGAGTCTGGAAAGGAAGCCAAAGTATAAAGTAAATCCACATTCTTAGTCACTTTCCTTTACATGGAAGGAAATAGAACTCCGTAAATATTTTTTAAAAAATAAGAAAAAAAGAAAGAAACATCTTATCAGCTTAATACCCCAGACATGACTGCACCAATCTGAGCCCTGCAATTTCATTAATGTTATGTTCAGTGTGCACTGTACATGCTGTGCTTGGGGACCCGGGGTACTTTCATTCAGGCAGGGAAAATGACAAATGGATGCCAAAGAAGGAATGACAGACTGCTACTGAACCTGTCCCAGTAAATAAAATGAAGGGGGATCAAGGGCAGTGCCTCCTGGTATTAAAAAGAGCTGAATATCTCATACATCACAGGAATATATCTCAGAGAACCCATGTCTGTCCTGAGAGATCACTTTAAGTACAAATCTGTGTGTGTGTGTGTGTTACACAGACTGCTACACAGCAGTAAGACATAGATTACAACCCTTCCCAAAGAACTAAAAGTCATCGGAAAAGTTGGATATATGACCTAGACATCAAGGGAGATATCATAAGCAAATCAGAAGAACAGGGAACATATTACTTTTCAGATTTATGGATAGAAGAACTTATGAATAAAGAAGAGATAGAGAGCATCGTGAGATATAAAAAGAATAATTTTGAATACATTAAATTGAAATGGTTTTGTACAAATAAAACTAATTTAGCCAAGATGAGAAAGAAAGCACTAAGTTGAGGGAGAAAAAAATTTATAGTCATTTTTTGGATAGAGGTCTCCTATCTAAAACATATTAAGAACTTTGTTTCTATGTAAGAATGTGTTCCATTGCCCAATTGATAAATGGTAAAAAGATATGAATGAAGAGTTTTTGGATGAAGAAATCAAAGCAACCATATGAAAAAATGTTCTAAGCCATTACTGATTAGAGCAGTGATTCCCAAAGTGGGCGCTATCGCCCCCTGGTGGGTGCTGCAGAGATCCAGGGGAGGCGGTGATGGCCACAGGTGCATTTATCTTTCCTATTAATTGCTATTAAAATTAAAAAAAAATAATTTCCAGGGGGCTAAGTAATATTTTTTCTGGAAAGGGAGTGGTAGCCCAAAAAAGTTTGGGAACCACTGGATTAGAGAAATGCAAATCAAAACAATTGAAATCATCTCACACCTACTAGATTGCCCAAAATGATAAAAGAGCAAAATAACAAATGTTGGAGGGGATGTGGGAAAATGGGGACACTAATAACAACGTTAACTTATCTAACCATTTTGAAGAACAATCTGGAATTATGCTCAAAGAGAAACTTTGTATACCTTTTGACCCAGCAATACTATTATTTCCTAAGGTGATCAGAGAAAAATGAAAAGAACCTATATATTTTAAAATGTATAGTACTCAAAGAGAATACCTCTCTTTGTGGGAGCAAAGAACTGGAAATCGAAGGGATGCTCATCAACTTGGGAATGGCTAAACAAGTTATGGCATATGACTGTGATGGAATACAATTGCATCATAAGACATGAAAAACAGGTTAATTTTGGAAAAAAACATAAGACCCAAATAAAATTATAAAGACTGAAATGAACCAAACCAGGATTATATTATATACAATAAAAATAGTTTGATAAATGATTTGTGTATGTCCACCTCCAGAGAAAGAATTGGTAAACAGAAATAAGACAGTTTTATATATACATATAAACATATATATGTGTATGTGTGTATGTGTATATATATATTTATTAATTTATCTTATTGTCAAATGATGCCTTCTTTAATGGGGGAGAAGTTAACTAAATATTCTAATGCAACAAATAATTTAATTTTTAAATCATTATTTTTTTTTTTAATCCTGGGACTCCATTCTAGGAGCATAGGGCCACAATCAGTTGGCAATGGGACACACAGTCGCCCAGGGTCACCCAGCTGGGAAGTGTCTGAGGCTGGATTTGAACCTAGGACCTTTCGTCTCTAGGCCTGGCTCTCAATCCACTGAGATAGCCCAGCTGCCCCTACTTTAGGTTGCAGTTTCTTTAGCAGATGTAGTTTTTACAGGGTGGGGTTGCTAGCCCCACGCCCAACCCTCCTCCTTTTTTCATCCGGGCTAGGGACCAACCTTGGCCCAGGAGTGGTAAGGGTGGGCAGTAGGGGTCAAGTGACTTGCCCAAGGTCACACAGCTGGAAGTGTCCGAGGCCGGACTTGAACCTAGGACCTCCAGTCTCTAGGCCTGGCTCTCAATCCATTGAGCCACTCAGCTGCCCCTAAATCATTATTACGCAGAGGAAAATAACTATGAGATGTGAAAAGAGTACAACCAACAACCACTGAGGAACTCCAAAGAAGAACAGGGGTAAAAAGATTGCATGATAGAAAGAAAAGATGGGCTGGACACAAAGCAAAAACAAAAGGTGATAGGTCAAAACCCAGAATGCTCCACTGGTACCTTTGTAATGTTGGGAGAAACAATGGAAGGCTGATCCAGCACAATGAGTGGATTCTCTGTGGTAAATTTATGAGATGAGTTGGGCAAAAATCAGGCAAGATGGGTGGTTAGAGACAGTTTGCATTCTGTATCCCTGGAAAAAACTTCTGAAGGGATGAGATTTTTGATTCATTTGAGTATTTTTGTATGTATGCCATAGATTCCTCATCTAGGAAAATTAAAAGAATGCTTAATCCCTCATGCAAGATTAAGAAATTTAGGCCCATGGGCAGCTTGGTGGCTCACTGGATAGAGTCAAGTTTGGAGACCTAAGGTACCAGGTTTAAATCTGACCTCAAACATTTCCTAGTTTTGTGATCCTGGACAAGTCATTTAATCTCAATTGCCTATGTGAAATTTAAAAACAAAACAAAACAAAACAAAACAAAACAAAAAAACCCTCCTCTCTTCACCCACCCCCACAGCATAAAGGGTGAATGAGAACACTTTGTTCCAATGGTCATGAAGACACCTGAAGCAGGCCTTCTAAAGGTCTTAGAACTTAGACATCAAAGATGCCAAGGCCATCCACTGCATTCCAAGCTGCTGTCAATCATCTTGACTTCTGTCTTATGGCAGGACATTGATGACTCTGGGAGAGTGAATTTGATGACTTTGTGCAACTCTGCCTCAATTAAATACAACCCACTTGTAAGTCAAGATATCATCAAGTAATATCACTCATCCTTATAAAAAACAAAAGACAAGCAAAATGATGATATAAAATAAATTTTTTAAAAAGCCACAGCAGAGAAATATCTAAAAATTTTTTGAATGTCTATTTTACAGAATAAACAAAGATGCCACATTTCCATAATGAAAAGGCATAAATAAAACACTGCAGTTTTTTAAATTACAAGAAACAATGACAGAAAAAAGTTAACACTATGAAAACTCAAAAAAGAGTTTCAGATTGATTAAACAAATCAAGTTAACAAATATTTATTAAGTATCTACCAAGTCTGAGGCACTGTGCTAAACAAGGGCAAAGAAAGGCAAAAATAGTCCTCATCATCAAAGGAATCACAATAAATTAAAGGAGATAAAATGCAAACAATTATCTCAGTTTGTTTGGGGCCCTGAAAGCAGAGGAAAATGTTATAGTACATTTCATCAGAAATAAATTAAATGATGTATTTTGAATACATTGAGAGATATCAAAAATAAAATTGACCATACCATAATAAAAATTTATGCATGAAAAAGGACACATTCAAAAGAGAATTTTCACGCCCCCACACACACCTCAAGGAAAACAAGTTTCATACAGTTTGTAATTTATGTAGCTATCTCACCCATCTAGTAGATCATAAGTTCATCCCTAATATAAAATACAATTTTTTCCAATCTTACGGTACGATGCAAATCTCAGTTATTGCTATTATTATTGATATTAGTCACTCTCCCCATGACTGCTAGTTATGTCAAAGTGAAATTCTGAGGAAAAATGAGACGTTTTCATGTAACAGAAATAAAAAAGAACTAGTAATAATACCAGGAACTAAAAATATTTCACACAGTCATTGTGACAACCAAAAGCTAAATAATTTAATATAATACCATTATAAAAAGTATCATTGGTACAGAATAAAATATAAAAATAAAATTCATCACTAAAGGATCATAGTCATAGTTAGAAAGAGCCTTAGATGTTATCTATTTCCAAACCCTTTACTTTGCAAATAAGGAACTAAGGCCCAGAGTTGTTAAGTGCTGAAACCAAATCTTCTTACTATAAAATTGATAATCTTTCTATTATTCCACAGTACCTAAATATTCAATTTAGTCCCTCATAAATAATAGATATAAAATAGACCAGCTTTAAATGATGAGTAGTAAAGGGAAGAATTAAAATGAAAGAAGTAAGAATCAGGGATCAGAGTCTATGTAAGAGAAAGTAAAGGAGCAGCAGTAAAAACCTCCATTATGGACCACTTCTGTTGACTAAATTTTTTTCTTTTTTTTTTTCTCTTCTTTTCTCTTCTTCATCACCAAACAGAGATAGGGAAAGAAAGAGATACATATAGGAGAGGCTAATGGAAGGAAAGACAGTTAAAAATAATAATTCTAAATATGAAAAGAATGAATTTACCCATAAAAATGGAAGAGGTTAGTAGAATGATTTTGAAAGCAGAATCCAACAAAATGCTGCTTATTAGAAATGAATGTGAAACAAAGATTCACAAAGTTAAAGTGAGGGGCTGTAGCACACCTTTTTATGCTTCAGATGGAACTCAAAAACTTAGAAGTAGCAATCCCTTTCATTCAAAGGATCAATAAAAACAAACGTTTAAAATAAGGGCAGTATGATATAGTAGATAGAACAGTGGACCCTATAGTCAGGAAGACTTGAATTCAAATCCACCCTGAGATATTTAGTAGCTGTATGATCTAGTTCAAGTCACCTGATCTCTTAACTGCCTCTGTTTTCTCATCTATAAAACGGGGATAAAAACAGCATCTATCTCCCAAAGTTGCTGTGACAGTCAAATGAGAATATAAAGTACTTAGCACAATAAAAAAAAAGGAAATATCCATATTTGACATATATTGCACCTAATGGGATAGCATTTAAGTAATTAAAGGAAAAGTTAATTATATTCCCAGGAAATATATAAAGCAAAACTATAAAACAAAGCAAGAGTTAGAAAAAATTACAAAATATAAAATAAATAATTTGATTATATTAAATTAAAAAGGTTCTGTACAAAGAAAAACAAAATCAGAAGGGAAACAACAAACTGGAAAAAAATCTTTATAACAAAAAACTCTGACAAAGGTCTAATTACTCAAATATACAAGGAGCGAAATCAATTGTATAAAAAAAATTCTATAAAATTGTATAAAAAATTCCCCAATTGATAAATGGGCAAGGGACGTAAATAGGCAATTTTCAGATAAAGAAATCAAAACTATCAATAAACACATGAGAAAGTGTTCTAAATCTCTAATAATTAGAGAAATGCAAATCAAAACAACTCTGAGGTATCACCTCACACCTAGCAGATTGGCTAAAATGAAAGAAGGGGAGAGCAATGAATGTTGGAGGGGATGTGGCAAAATTGGGACATTAATGCATTGCTGGCAGAGTTGTAAACTGATCCAACCATTCTGGATGGCAATTTGGAACTATGCCCAAAGAGCTCTAAAAGACTGCCTGCCCTTTGATCCAGCCATAGCATTGCTTGGTTTGTACCCCAAACAGATCATAGGGGAAAAGACTTGTACAAAAATATTTATAGTCGCGCTTTTTGTGGTGGCAAAAAACTGGAAAACGAGGGTATGCCCTTCAATTGGGGAATGGCTGAACAAATTGTGGTATATGCTGGTGATGGAATACTATTGTGCTCAAAGGAATAATAAACTGGAGGAATTCCATGTGAACTGGAAAGACCTCCAAGAACTGATGCAGAGTGAAAGGAGCAGAGCCAGAAGTACATTGTACACAGAGACTGGTACACTTCGGTAAAATAGAATGTAATAGACTTCTGTACTAGCAGCAATGCAATGACCCAGGACAACTGAGGAACTTATGGTAAAGAATGTTACCCACATTCAGAGGAAGAACTACAGGAGTGGAAACAAGAAAAACAACTGCTTGAACACATGGGTTGATGCAGACATGACTGGGGATGTAGGCTTGGAACTACAACACCAATGCAATAATATGTAAATAAGTCTTGACATTAAAACCAGTGGAAATGTGCTGTTGGCTATGGGGTGGGGGGGGGGTGAAGCGGGGATTAAGGGGAAAGTAAAAACATGAATATTGTAAAAAACCAACTAAGTAAATAATCAACCCACAGGGATATTTATGTACACAAAAATAAATGAATAAATTCTAACTAAAATCTCATCTTTTACACAAAGCCTTTCCATCTTCTCTTAATTCTAATGCCTTCCTTCTGTTAACTATTTATATTTATCCTGTATAGAGCTTGCTACATATAGATTTGTTTGTGTATTATCTCTCTAAATCAATTATAAGCTCCTTGAGGACAGGGATTATCTTTCTCCTCTTTTTGTATCCCTTAGCACAGTACCTGGCACTAATAGTCACTTTATAAATACTTATTCGTTGATTGACTGGGCTGGTTTGCTAGTCCTTAGGCTGGTAGAGTCCTAGCAGAGTTCAATGTATTGATGACAAACTAAGTGTGTATACCTAAGTGTCATTAGCCTTAACCATTTCAGGGATTAAAGGTAGTATACCATCATGCCCTGTATGACAATAACATATTCCATAAGGATGGTTGTGGGCAATAACAATATATAATAATGAAAAGTTTGAATAATTCAGTCAATCAGATATATATATATATGTATATATATTTTTAATCCAAATCTCTTCACATCATGTAAACATACCCTAATTGTGGCAGCTATTACAACTTAGAAATCCAAAATCATCTCCACTAATAGAAGAGATATAGTCTATCATCTTAAAAAGCAGTCAATCGTCAACATTTTGTGTACTGAGAATCAGAATTTTCTTACAGTATGATTTACCCAATATAATTAAATCAGTATAATGAATGCTCCCAACTTTGAGCCACAGAGTTGATATACAAGCCAATAAAATGGAGAAAGGAAGTAAGGTGGCATAAATAATCATTGCCGATTTTACTCAAGAATGAAAAGCCATAATGAAATAATTAGAATTATCCAGTTACTTAAAATGCTCCATCCAATTATTTATTAGAAGCTGGGAAAGTTGCCAAAAGTGAATTTAATTTTCTACATCAGAATTTAGCTACATTTCAATTTTTATTATAATTAAAAAACAAACAAGGAAATAAGGTTATTTTATCATAAGGCTTCAATTCACTGTATTTCTTTGGATGTTCAAATTAAAGACTCCTATGGCTTAGAATCAAAGAATGTGAGAATTGGAAGGGACCTCAGAGATTAATTATGAGAAAGTTATAGTAATGGGGTTCAGAAATGAAGTAACATCTCAGAGGTGGCAGATTTGCCACTAGAATTCAAGTGTCACAAGTCCTATTTCAGTCCAGCACACCAAAGAAAATAGGATGCTAATCATCATTTTATCTAAATATATGCAAGTTTTAACATATAAAGGCAATGTGGACATTATAGATAGAAGGTTGGTCTTGGAGAAAGATAGATCTGTCTTCATGCCATGCTTCTGACATACCATAAGAGCTATAAGACTGGCCAAATCACTTAAGCTCTATGTCCCAGACAATTCTCTAACATGACTGGTTACAAACAACTTTCATCAGTGGAAGGAGTTTTCATACCAGGAGTTACCTATACTGATAAAATAATAAGTGCTATCTCTAAATAAAGATATGTGTTATGCTTAAATTTTATCATAATAGTATCTATGTATATGTACCATAAAAAGGCAGGCTGGTGTGGTGGCAAAGGCAGTGATTTTTATCAGAAGACTTGGCTTTGAATCCTAGCTCTACTATATTCTACTTTCTGACCTTGGAAAAGTCTCTTGACTACATTCAACTACTATTTACTTCTCTGTACAAAATGAGGGAGGCTAAATCAAGGATTCTTAATCTGGGACTATGAATACAGCTTGTAAAAAAATATAGATAGTGATATTTTGATATAATTTATTTCCTTTGTAATCCTATATTTTATTTTATGTATTTAAAAAGGGGACTGGAGGAGGTCCACAGTCTCAGCTAAAGCAGTCCATGATTCACACAAAAAGGTTAAGGAACCTTTGGACTAAATGATCTTTTAAGATACTTTCCAGTTTAGGGGCAGCTAGATTGCTCAGGGGAGAGAAAACCAGGCTTGCAGATGGGAGGACTTGAGATCAAATCTAGCCCTAGACCAGTGATGGGCCAGATATGGCCCCCTGAAGTGTTTTATCTGCCCCTGACATTATTCCTAATCTGAAGAATACAATACAATGAAATTTCGAAAGAGTTGCCTTGGAAACAGATGACAGATGAGCATTTCCTTTCCTTTGGCCCCCTCTTTAAAAAATTTGCCCATCACTGTCTTAGATACTTCCTAGCTGTGTGACCCTGGGCTTAACCCCCATTGCCTAGCCCTTACCTCATTTTTGCCTTGGAATCAACACACAGTATTGATTCTAAGGCATAATAAGAGTTGCAAAAATATGCTTTCCTGTTCTGAAACGTAACATACAGATACTAGTATGTACACTCAATCTCACACTCTCTATCTCTCTGTCTCTCACTGGTACCTTAAACAAGAAGCCACAATCCATTTTTTCTGACAAATGTTCTTCCTGCTTTGAAGGCCTTTAGGGAGAAGCAACTAACTCTTCCACAAGACAGTCTGTTCCACTTTTGGTGAGAGCTCTAATTCTTAAGATGTGTTTCTTTACTTCATACCTCTGTAACTTCTGCCCATTGTTCCCAGTTTTGCCCTTCCAGCTCAAACAAAAATAAATAAATAAATAAATAAATCCTGTATTCAATATAATAGCCTTTCAAAGAGTTGCAAACAATTAGGATATCCTCTTAACTTCAAATGTTCTTTTGACTAAAATATCCTGCCTAAAGTAATAACATTCTGGTTATAACCTTAAGTCTCAAACAGATTTTTATTGGTAAATTTCCTCTTTTTTAAAAGAGGGAATTTAATATTTTAAAATAATTGCTATCAGAGGATCAATTTACAAAAATAATTAAATCAAACTAGTTCCTATAAATCATAAAAACTTTAAATTAGTTAAAAACTTTCAACAAAATTAAAACTATACCCTCAAAAGTTACTAAATGTTATGATATTAAAGCTATATATTCAATGTATAGCTTCCCATTTTAAATTTTGACTCAAGTACAACTAGCTATATATCTTTAGTAACTTCTTGTTGGTAAAATGTATAAACTATTTAAATATTTAAAATACTTTTCCCTTTCTACAGAATAGGACTGTTTGTTTAAATGAGAAAGTGATTCCTGTTACCTGCCCTCCAAAATGTTTAATAAACTCAAAAGAAACACAAACTAAACTGCCTATGTGTTACACTCCAAAAGCCATATTCAATTTTAACATGAATATACACAATTTCTTATATGTCAACCAAGTCAGTATGTGTTCTTTAATTCTCCTCTTTTAATCTTCTTTAATTCTTAGTTCTCCCCATTTTTCTCCTGTGTGGACTGAAGCTGGCAACTAACTAAGAAAAGGTATTGAAATCAGGAGGCCAGAAGGGAAGAAAAGGAGAGGACATAACAATGCTGTAATATTAAGTAAAGTTACATGAATGAATCATGATCCAAACATCAATGATGTTTTTTTGTTAGAGAAGAAGAATGGTTGAATAAAATGAGGAAGTAATAAAACATGGAAACTACATATTTTGTGTGTTGCTAAAGCAATTCTAAATTATTATTACATCTTATTATGATTATTCTATATTATGTTACTGGGCTGTAATTTGTTCTCATCTTGGTCACACTTAGAGAAGAACCTACCTGAAAGCTCTATTCTACATCCTCTTTACTCTCTTGGTTGTCTCATCTGCTCACATTAAATCAATTATTATTGTTATGTAGAGAACTCTTAGATCTATATGTCAAGCTCCAGTCTCTCTCCTGAAATCTAATCCAGAATCCCCATCTGTCTCATTAGACATCACCAAACAGATGCCCCACAGGTATCTATCTATCTCCAAGTCATCATAAACCAAATAATTTATATGCTTTCTTCCAAAATATTTTCCTTTTGCTTAACTTTCTTATATCTGTTCAGGGAATCATTATCTTCAGTAATTTAGATTTACAACCTAGGACAGTGATGGGCAAACTTTTTAAAGAGGGGGCCAAAGGAAAGGAAACGCTCATCTGTCCATCTGTTTCTAAGGCAATTCTTTTGAAGTTTCATTGTATTGTATCCTACTCATTGTATTCGTCAGATTAGGAATAATGTCTCTTGGCCAGATAGAACATTTCAGGTCCCCTCCCCCAATATGGCCCTAGGGCCATAATTTGTCCATCACCGATCAAGGAGACAACCTCAACTCCTCTTTCTTCCTGATCATACCCCTAATCATCCTCATTCAGCATTAAAAAAAAAAAAAAAGCTTCCACTATCTGACTTTAGCCCACCTTTCTAGGCTGATTCCACACTCTACAGTAAAAGCAAACTTCTGGTCTTTATGTAACATTCTGTTTCCTGTCCTGGGCTGCCCTGGATGTCTGGAACGCACTCCCTTCTCCCTCTTAAATTTTTTTTTTAGTTTTCTTCCAAGTTACTTCCTACAAGAATGTTGCTTCTGATCCACACAGTCATCTTCCTTCTCAAAATTACCTTTTAAATATTTTGTATTTTCATTTTCTATGTAATTATTCTTGTCATCTAATAGAAGGCAAGTTCCTAGACAAAGTAGCTTAGAAATCAAGCAACCAGGATCTAGTCCTGAATCTGCTTCTGTTAACTTGATCTCAGAAAAGCTTAGATATTGGGTTTTTTAATAGCTAAAATGGGCAGGCTTGAGTAAAATGTAAATCCCTAGGGATCTAAAATGTTGTCCTTAAATTGTGAATTTTTAAAGCCACAGTAACCTTATAAACCCTGATGAGATCAGGACTACAGGGAGACATGACTTCCATGCTGAGAATCAATGTCAACATCAATGTCATTTAGATATCATGGTATTACATAGGTCAGCAATTGTTCACAAATTAAGACAGCCTTGCAAAGAAGGTTTTCAAAACACAAACTGCATATCCCTATTCTCTGAGATCAAATAAAGTGCCCTCCACCAGCTGAAGTTTATGAAACCAACATTTTTTACCCTACTGAAGGTAAATTAGAAATCATCTATAATAAATAATAATTAACTATAATAATGAGCATTTATATGGCGCTTTAACATTTGTAAAGCATTTACAAATATTTCTCATTTGATCTTCACAACTTTCTTGGAAGGTCTTGAGATGTCGTTTTACAGATAAAGAAATTGAAGTTGACAGAAGTGAAGTGAATTTAATTGTGCAAGGTCACACAGTAGGTATATGTCTGAGGCTGGATCTAAATTCAAATCTTCCTGATGTCAAGTGCATTACTTTATCTGTTGTATCACTAAGGTATGAACTGGTTTATCTTCAAGATGATAATAATAATAATAACAAAGAGGCAATCAATCAACAATTATTTATGTTAAATATTACTATGTGCCAGGCATTGCTCTAGGCAATGAGGACACATAGACGAAAATTAGTCTTAGCCATGAATGAACTTATACCCCATAGTAAGAAAACGCATGTTTTATGTGTATGCATGTATAAAATATATACAATATGCAAATTATATATTTGTATAGAATTTGATCATACATGAAATATATTCAGAATTTTTAAAAATCAAGTAATTGGGTGGAGAGAGAAAAGGGGAATTAACTGGTCTTAGAGTCAGGAAGAACTGAGTTTAAGTTCTACCTCTAATACACATGAGCAGTGTGACCATGAGCAAATCCCTTAACTTGTCATAGTGGCAGCTAGGTGGCATAGCAGATAGCGCTCCAGACATGGGGTCAGGAAGATCTGAGTCAATTCAGCCACAGGAACTGAATAGCTGTGTGACTCTGAGTAAGTCACTTAACTTCTATTCGACTTAATTTCCTCATCGGTAAAATGGGAATAACAATATTACCCTCCTTTCAAAGTTGTTATAAAATAACATTTGGAAAGGGCTTAGCACAGTGCTTGGTACACAGAAGGTGATGTATAAATATTAGCTGCTATTATTATGAATAATAAAATCATTATCATCAATCATCATGAGTGCTCCATTGGTATCCATGTAATGTCAAGAGAACTGTCAGACCTCTAGACTGCTGAAGGTGCTCTAATGGAGAATTTATTGGAGAACATGGAAAAGAATCTCACAGAATAAAAAGGTATGGATGAATGATCTATCATTTGCCCCACTGGAAGGTATATCCACATGAATAAAGTCATAGGTCCGATAGAGAACTATGATAAGCCACACTAGAATGAGTCATCGCTCTAAAAGGTTTCTCGGTTGACATTTTAGTCATTGTGCCTTTTCTTTGAAAAACAGGTTAGGCTATTTAATAGTCCCTTTTTGTTTCTCAAAACAAATAACACTAGCTGGTGAGGGAATCCAAAACAGAGGGAGGAAAAAAAAAGACACTATCACTGCTGTACTCAAGTTGCTTATAATGTTTTAAGTTTGTTTCTTCCCAGTTTTTCAAAATTGTTATTCCTTAGCTATCTTTGTGTTTTCCATGAAAGGCCATAGCATTCTGAATCAGTTAACCCTCTAACCCCAGCCCTTGCCCTCTCCCTGCAAAAAAATCATTCAACTCTTATCTCTGCTCAATAACTTATCACCTTGTGATGACCCTCTTTTCATTGCCCAAGCTCAACTTACTTAAATGGACTCATAATTTTATCCAAGTGGGTATTCTCTCTCTTGATATAGACTGTATACCCACATGACAGGCAACAAAATTATTTATGTAAAGGTCTACTTACAGCAACTGTTTTCTTTGAATGGTAAACACAGTCACTAATAAACTTTTTGATTGTTTCTGAGTCCTTAAAATTCACAGCAATCCTCCTACTATGGTCAAACTCCTCAACAATCCCTTCTCTCCAATACTTTCATTTATTTTACAAATTCTTATTGAAGGTTTATGAAGAGTAAAGCCCTGACCTCAGCTCTGTGTGGGGATAAAAAGAGGAATAAAACCTGATCTTTGCCCTCAAGATGGTTGTAGGGCAGATAAGCCAGGAACATGAAAGACTAACAGAAAGCTGAATGTTGATGTGCAAATAAGAGAGGTACAAAGTGTTGTGGTAAGTTAGATGAAGGAGGAAGAAGTCAACTCCAAAAGGGGAAGACTTCATGGAAGGAACAATATTTGACCTGGGCTAATTGATATATAAGAATTCTACAAGTTTCTTAGGGGAAATGGGAGTGTGGTCAGGCCAGTGAGTCATTCTAGGAGTAGATAAACTTTAAAGAAAGGTGCCAGTCAAAAATAAAATGTCGGGTTGTCTTTGAGGCATGATGAGTAGTCTGGCCAAAACATATAGGGAAGTAGTAGCAGACAAAGTCAGAAACAAAAGTTAGTGCCAAATCACAAAGAATTTTGAATACAGATAAGGTGCATAGAATATAATTCATATGCAATGAGCAACTGTTGATGGTTTTTGCTTAGGAGAATAATAAATTCAGATCTGTATATTAGGAAGATTAACCTGGCAGCAGCATGAGGGATAGATTAGATGAGTGGAGTAAGATTCTGAAGGGCTACCTTTCTAGTCTTATTTCACATCATTTTCCATCATCAACTCTGTTGATGTTCTAGGCAAACCAGACAGGTAGCTGCTCCTTGAATCTGTTGCAATATTTTCCATTTCTGCACAAATCGGGATATATACCTACAATGCACTCCACCTTTGCTTCCCTCTTCAAAATCTTTTTCTTCCTTGAAAGCTAAACCCAGGTGACAACTCCAGAAAGACTTGCCTGTTTCCCCCTGGATGAAAGTTATTTCCTTCTAGTCTTCAAAATTTTCCTAGAGCATTCTCTATCTTTACTTTTCTTTTGCACCAATTATAATTCCCCTCATATTAAAAATAAGTGCATTTAGGATGTAAACTTCTTGAGGAAAAAGATATATTTATTAAATCTTGGTATTTTCTGAATCTAGAAGAATATTCTGAAAATAATAAGCAATTTTTACTAAAACTCATTTTTAAGGCTACTGCAATAGTTTAGTTATAATAATTGCTTAAATTAGAGAGGTGGCAAGGAATCAGATTTAAGACACTTCAAAAAGACAATCAACAACTTGGTGATTTATTTTGGTGGGAGGTAATAAGAGCAGCTCCCTTTTGCAAAGGTGGAAAAGAAATTAGGGAACTGTAAGATTTAAATTAATGTCCAAAACTTCAAGTATTATATTTTATAAAGTTTATTAATAATTACTTCAAGTAAAGGGAATAAAAACATAATTATCTAACAAAACTAAGACCATGTAAATAAGTTCTCTTGCCTCTCCCAAAAAGCCTGCTTCAGCCAGCTGCAATCACAAGAAGAGAGTTCGAGAGATGGGGCTACACAAAACTTATATCCATCCTACGTCAGCACGTAATATGAGAAGGAAAGTGGAATGCTGGGGAATGAAGTTCTGGGGAACAGGTTCTAATTACACAGAATCAAGATTTCAAATGCTGCTGGGAAGATTGCTGGGTCACAGATTTAAAGCTAAAAGGCACTTTAAAGGCTATCTAGTGTAATCCATTCATTTTACAAAAGGGGAAATTGAAGTACAGTAACTTGCTGAAGTTCAAACAGAGAGCTGGTCTTAGAGTCAGGAAGAATTGAGTTTAAGCTGGATATAAAACAATGTAATTTGATTCCAAATTTAATGTTTATTCTTGCTTATAACAGTTCAATGAACAAAAATAGGATAGGCTAAAATGGGATTTTTCAACTGAATGACCCCCTGAGATAATAAAAACATGATAATAACATTCACATTGTTCTAGTTAAATGAAATTTTAATATAATTAAAGTGACTATGACAAAGAAAGTTTTCATATTTATCCAACTGAAAAATACAGCTAAAGAGTTCTCATCTACTTTACCAATATTAAAATTTGTTTTAAAATTTTTTTAAATTTCTGTTTCCCCTTTTTTAGAAAACAAAAGCAGTACATTTAGAGTCAGAGTAAGCCTGTGATCTACATAATTTCTGATTCTCAACTAAAGTAAACAAGTATCAGATTAGACTGTGAATTCCTCTTGAGGTTGTGATTGTGGAGCTTGGGGGGAGATATCACTTTTCTTTTCTGAAGCTGTTTTCTGTATACATAAAATAAAAGGGAATTTTTCAAACACTCCTTCCAGTTTTAAGATTTGTAAGAATATAGGTGACACCACTTTTACCTCGGGCCAACAGCTCAGTTTCCATTGGAAAACCTTTCTCAATGAAGACATGAAAATTTATGGTTGAATGGGATCTAAGGGTCAGTCAATAAGCATTTATTAAGTTCCTACTATGTGCCAAGTACTGGGTTAAAAGCGCCACACTAAAACTTTCATTTTAGAAAATGAGATCAAGAGATGTGACTTACCTACATGGTTTCTGAGAAAAGCAAAAGTTCAGACCCCAGCCTTTTGACACAGAGGTTGGACCTCTTTATAAACAACCACAATATGAAACCATTAGATATGCTCCAAAGAGAAGGGACTGATCCCTAGTTTGTGTTATAGTTTTGATTGCTCCTGACAAAAGCAACAACAATTTCCCAGATATAAAATCAAACAGTAATAAAATGAAAAAGGGCCTATTGTCCCAAGAATTCACAAGAATATTCCAATGAAGAAAGATCACAAAAGATCAGGCATATTTCAGTGGTAATTCAAAACATTTTAAAAGCAATTTTCAGTAAAAAGTTGTTATTCTGTCATTTTTCAGTTATGTCCACTGAAATATGCCTGATGTTTTGTGATCTTCCATATAGGGTACCTTTGAATTGAATCATAGAATCTCAGAGTTGAAAGAGAATTTGAAGGTTCAACTGTCAAAGAACATTTCTAAAGCACCTATGGGCTAGTTATTGTGCTAAGCAATGGGCATACAAAGACATAAATGTCTTTGAGACCCCATTTGAGGACTTCTTTGCCAAAATACTGGAGTGGTTTGTTGGTTTCCTCTCCAGCTCATTTAACAGATGATAAAACTATGGCAAAAAGGGTTAAATGACCTGTCTAGGATCACATAGCTAGTAAGTGCCTGAAGCTACACTTGAACTCAGGAAGACAGACAAATCTTCCTGACTCTGAGCCTGGCACTCTATCCACTGTTCTACCTAGTAAATAAGTAAAAAGCTACTAGCAAGTAATTTTATACTGTGTTAATCTTAATCAGCTAAAAATAAAGCTGGCACTCATTTCAGTGATATTAATTTAGAGGTACAGATTAAATTCATATCCATTGATACTTTAATATTATGTTTTCAAACCAATATGAATAACCTTCATGACTTCTGATGGATGGAAGAACTCACAGCTAATTCATCAATTTTATATATGTGAGTCCTGAATTTGAATCTCAGCTATGCTCCTTACTACATGTGTAGTCGGGTCACAGTTTCTTCTGTAAAATGAAATGGTTAGCTATATAACATTAAAGATGCCTTCATGGTCTAAAGCCTGTGGTGTCTGATGTTACTCCTGATACTCTACTAAATTAAACCAGCATCAGATTAGATTGTGAGCTACTTGAAGGTAAGGACTGTCTTCTGTCTCTTAAGCACCATAGTAGGTACTATTTGTTTTTTTTTTTAACTCTTTCCTTCTGTCTTAGAACTGATACTAAAAATTAGTACCAAGACAGAAAAACAGTAAGGGCTAAGCAACTGGGCTTAAGTGACCTGGCTAATAAGTGTCTGAAGTTATATTTGAACTCAGATCTTTCTGTCTTCAGAGCAGATATTCTACTTGTGCTACCTACCTGCCCTTCATATGAATTTATAGTTTTAGAGAATTATTTAGGTGAATTAAGAGGCAAAATTGCTCACCTCAAGTTATAGAACCAGTATGTATAGGAGGCAGGACTTGAACCCAACTTTCTGCCACCAAGGCTGGTTGTCAATCTAGTACTATTGCCTCTCAGTAGGCTTTATTACAATTTATTACTATACCGTCTTTCTCAAAGTCACAGTAAGCTTTTGGGAGAAACAGAGGAAGTACAAGCCTCTGTTTTGTACCTTGGTACCTTTGCTCAAATAATATTAATCCTGGTATATTATCATTAGAAAAAGACAAAATACACTCGTCGTCCCCCCCCCCCCATATCCCAGTTCACTTATTGCAGCTTCACTGTACTGGAGGTTTAAAAAAAATCTAATTCTGTAACGTGGAGTTACACTTATAGGGGCACACTATTGACTGATGGAATGAAAGGCAACCAATTACAGCATTGTGTTCTGTATCCTGGGCGCTGATTGGCTTAGTGTTTTATTAGTGTGTGGAAAAGGTTTATAGAAAAGTGGGAAGGGTTTATAAAACCTTAAAATATATAAAAATAAATATAACACCACTACTTTGTGGATTTTCACCTATCCCGGGGGTCTCTGGAACATAACTCCCGCAATAGATGAGGGATCACTGTAAACACATTTGAAAAGAGAAACACAGAAGAAAGCAAGCAGAACAATGAAGAAATGTAAACTTGCCCCTTTCCTCCTCCCCCTTCCAATATATTAGTGCTTTGCTGCCTAAAGTTTTCTTCAATCTTCTTTGTGTTGATATTTATATATCTATACAAGGCATCCTAAAAGTCCTAACTCAGTATTAAGCTTTAATATCTTTAATAGCTGAAAATTATGTTAAGGCTCTTGGAACACTCTGTACACATAAATGTCTCCCCCTTTAGAATGTGATTTTTTTTGAGGGTAGAGACTTTAGAGTCCAGCACACTGAAAGCCCTTAATAAATGCTTATTGGTTGATTATACAATCAAAGAGATTAAGGCTATCTTCCCAGAGAAGGGAAGACACAGGGGAGATATGATAACATTCTTCCTGGCTTCAGAGGGAAGAAAAGGAAGACTAAAGGGGATGGGTTTATTATTGGAAAGAACTTTCTAAGAGTCAGACCTGTCCAAAATCCAAAATCAGTTGTCTTACCTGGCAGAGTTCACTGTCACTAGAAATGTTAAAGAATAAATTGAATAAGCTCTTGTTGGAATGTTAAAGAGAATATTTTTATGTTGGTAGAGAGATAGCTTCTTGGGAGCAGAGTCTGTTCATTTATGTCTTTGTATGCCCATTGCTTAGCACAATAACTAGCCCATAGGTGCTTTAGAAATGTTCTTTGACAGTTGAACCTTCAAATTCTCTTTCAACTCTGAGATTCTATGATTCAATACAAAGGTACCCTATATGGAAGAAGAAAGGAATAAGCAGTGTGGCTAGAATCTTGGAGGAATATTTCCTGAAAGGTGAGAAGAGCTAAGCCCTGAAGGATGATGTCATGGGGATGAAAAGATAGCTCCATTCCTGGGTCTGTTCAGGCTGGAAGAAGAATAAGAAGGCTGATGTGGCTGTAGCAAAAGATTAACTACATTGTAAGCTCCCTGAGTGCCTCCATCTCTCAGGGTTGTTGTGAAGATCAAAGGAGATAATAATTTTAAAGTGCTTAGTATATATAGTACCCAGCCCCATGGTAAATGTCAACTATTAGCATCATCATTATTATTTCTTTGCAGCCTGTTGGTAGGTTCTTCCCATGGTATTCATTTTCTAAAGGGGCCAAGGCAGGCTGTCATTTTCCTTCTGGCCCCATTCCTGATTTCTGGGCTTCAAAACCATGCTCCTAAAATAGTTTATCCTCTTTCTCACTATAGTGAGCTATCTTCCTCTCATTAGAATGATAAACTCCTTAAATGTAAAAACTGTGTTTTCTTTTTGCTTATATCCCCACCATGTAGGACAATAGTTGGCTAAACATAGTGCCTAGAATATAACTAAAACCTTTGTTTATTTGACTGATATTGGGAAATAAAAGGAAACATGGCTGCATAGCCAAGATTAGGTCAGATTGTAAAGGACCGTAAATGTTAGAAGATATTGTATAGAACTGACAAGATGATACAATCTCAAAAAGATTCATATGTGGAAGTCAAATGATCATAGAATTTGAGAGTTGCAAGAGGCCTTAGTAACTATTTAGTCAAACACATAAAAAGAATCTCACTATAATAGACTGGACAAGTCATCATCCACCTTTTATTTGAAGACATCCAAGGAGCAGGAATAAATGCATTCCTTTATATGCCATGCCACTTTGGGGCAGCTCTAATTGTTAGTAAGCTGCGTTCATTTATTTATTTATTTATTCATTCATTCATTCATTTATTTATTTATTTGATTGTTTGTTTGTTTGTTTATTTTTGTCTCTAGACATCAAGTCTAAATTGACCTCTGCAACTTCTAACTTGCTCCTAGCTTCTTCTGGAGATAAACAGAACAAATGTAATCTCTTCTCTATCAGAGTCAGGAGGACTCTTGCTAATTATTAGTTTACTAAGAAGGGATATAACAATCTCTCCTACCTTGTTTCCTCATCTATGAAATGAAAAGAAATTTTAAAATTTCTAAAATTCCTCCTAATTTTTAAGCATCTTTGAGAACAGAATTTTAGAATACTTTTTTTTCTCAGCCTGAATATGAAAATAGTATATGGTCTTTAGTTTTAAAGTTTCTCTTCTAAAAACCCTCCACTAAAAAACCTACTCAATTTCTTCAATGTTTTGATCTTAGATTCTCAAAGATTCTACCAGTGGAATGATACTGAGCTAAAAAAAACTTTTATTAGAGGTCTGGGTAATACTGTGTGCCCAATATCAGAAATCCAGCCTCACTAAATCCAGAGAAGGATTTCCACAAAAAGGTGGCCACCAGATTAGATTATTTGGCCATAATAATTTATGAAGAAACATAGGGATAGTTTCTATATTAACAGATATAAATTCACACAGATAGATTCACAGATACTATAAAGAGAACTCCCAGGGGAAGTTTCTTTTACTAGTATTGATCAGCACCTTCTGTGTCACTAAGTCTTAAAGAATTATTGCATAGAGCCCAGAAAGGTTTAGTGAACTGCCCAGAGGGCAGGGTCAGGAGGCATTAGAGGCAGAACTTGAACTCTGGTCTTCCTTGCTCCATGACTAACTATCCATTTTAACATGCTGCCTATTAATTTATGAAAATCACTGATCAGGGCACAGAGAATCTGAGATCTGTATCCATGGAAAAACCACCAACATTTCTAAAATCACAGATTGTGTGAAGTCCTGAGTTGAAGTATATACTAGTATTGCGATCATACATGCTGCACACATGATAAGCACTCAATGATTACTGATTGATCAAGAGAGGCATAACTTTGCAATAGAAACAAGAAAACAACACACTACCTGTTTACATATTAAAAATGTTACTTCTACTTTTGGTTTATGTTCCCTTCTGCTCTTTTAAAAATAATAAATTTTATTTTTTAAGTTAACAAAAATGTATTTCCCTTAGTATTTTCATAATCTGCTTATTTATTTACCAAAAAATGTTAATTTATTAAAAGAAAGAACAATCTTTCAGAGATGTTTTGCTTTCTCCACAAAAAGGGGAAAGAAATGGCAAGGGAAGTTGGAAATATGCAGAGGGGATCAATGCCCTCCAGATTTTTGTCTGCAAACTCTGCCATTCTATAAAATATTGAGAATACTTACCTTTCCCTATCATTTCCAAATAAAACCATGAGAAATACATATGTGTAAATGTCACAAGGCATTGAATAGAGTGGAATTCTTTAAAAATCTGGTTACTAATATGGAAATCAGAAACTGGTTCCTATAACCAGAAAAAAAAACCCACCACAATATTGAAAAAAGTAAAATATTCTATCAACATTTAAAATTCATGGTTTAAAAAGGTTATAGCAGAAAACTGAAGACTAAAAGAACCAGCTGTGTCTGAGAGAGCTGAATAGTCAAGAGAGGCAAACAACCTTGATCATGATACTTAGGGGATTTAGGAGAGAGAGAGAGAGAGAGAGAGAGAAAGAGAGAGAGAGAGAGAGAGAGAGAGAGAGAGAGAGAGACAGAGACAGAGACAGAGACAGAGACAGAGAGAGACAGACAGACAGACAGAGACAGAGACACAGAGACAGAGAGGACACCCATCTGGTCAGGGAAATCCAAAGATTCTTTTCATCTGAGGCTTTTGATATGCTTAGTCTTTTAAGTTACTACTAACCTTTTGAGTTCCATAGCCTACCATAGACTGACACTAGTTCTGACTTCTATCCCTCAGAACTGTTCACCATACATGCAATTTCTTTTAAAATGGTTAGCTCAACATATTTGTCTCAAATAATTAGTTAGGGAGACAAAGAAGGGTTTCAACATAAGGAATACTCAGGCCCAATAGGCACAACCCCTCCCTTTCCAGAATTAGCATGAGCTTTTATTGGATTCCAAGAGGGTAAATGCTTTATAGATAATTTCTGGATGGTATAATTAATATCTCTCTATACATTATGGCCACCTATGGAGACTTCATAAAAGAAAAGAAAGCAATCAGAAACAAATCTGTTAGGATGAGATTTAATTTATTCATGTTTATTTTTTAAGCAAGAATAAAATAATACCTAAAGAACTTTGAGACAGATATCCAAAGTTACAGATAATCCTTCTAATCGAAGATTTTTCCTAGGTGAGAGAAAATTAGTGCCAAAGTGGGTACTTGAATTCAAGACTCGTCAGTCTAATGCTTTTCCATTACACCAAAATCCTTGAGAAGAGCAAATAAACACACCTTAAAAAACTGCAACTGCCCTTGAAGTCATTATAATTCCCATTAATAGTCTTCCTAAGACATAAAGAACTTTTTACTTTACTTCAACTTCTTTTGAAAGAAAAGAGTAGCCTAGCTGTACAACCTTGGGCATGTTGCTTAACCCCAATTTCTGAGCCCTTACCACTCTTCTGCCTTGGAACCAAGACTTAGTATCAATTCTAAGACAGAAAGTAAGAGTTTTTTAAAAAGAAAGAAAAGAATAACCATGTATATAATACAATATTTATGGTAGCACTTTTTTTTAAACCCTTACCTTCCGTCTTGGAGTCAATACTGTGTATTGGCTCCAAGGCAGAAGAGTGGTAAGGGTAGGCAATGGGGGTCAAGTGACTTGCCCAGGGTCACACAGCTGGGAAGTGTCTGCGGCTGGATTTGAACCCAGGACCTCCCGTCTCTAGGCCTGACTCTCAATCCACTGAGCTACCCAGCTGCCCCCTCATGGCAGCACTTTTTGCAGTAGCTAAGAACTGGAAAGATAATGGATGTCCATCGATAGCGGAATGGCTAAACAAGTTTTGGCATACATGAAATGTAATGGAATATTACAGTGTTTAAAAAAATAATCAAGGGGCAGCTAGATGGCTAATGGAAAGGGAGCAAGGCCTGGAGATGGAAGGTCCTGGGCTCAAATCTGGCCTGAGACCCTTCCTAGCTGTGTGGCCCTGGGCAAGTCACTTAACCCTAATTTCTTAGCCCTTCCAGCAATTCTGCCTTAGTATCAATTCTAAAACAGAAAGTAAGGGTTTAAAAAAACAAACAAAACAAAAAAACATTCAATATGATAATAAAAAAGCTTATAAATAGTCATATGAACCGATGCAAATAATTAGCCAAGGCAGGAAAATAAAAAATAGAGTGACTATACAGCAATGTAAATGGAAGAAAAAAGAACAAAACTGAATGCAGTAAAATTGGAATGCTGAAGCTGGGTTCCAAACCAGAGATATGTGAAGAAACATTCCTTCTCCGCAGAAGTGAGAGACTACAGGTATAGAGCACTACAGATAATATCAGGCTTTTAAGATATGTTGAAAAAATGGGAAAAAATGCTTTTTTCCCATTTTATTCATGGAACATGATTAACTATGGGGGGAGGGGGAGATCAGGTTAAAAAAAAATATCCACACAGCTTAAGACAGCATCTGCCATTATGGATCTGTCAAGCAATTTAAGTTCAGTGACTGAATTAAGGAGAATTTCCTCATTGTGCAAGTATGCTTTAAAAAAAAGCAAGGATGTTAGTTACTTTATTTCAGTTTTCTAAATAAATTTCTTTTCACTTATTTAAAGTAAATGCCCTTCTTTTTCTAAAATAAACATTATTTGTTATAGCTTTCTTGTTGCATTTTTTCCTCCTAGGGAACCTCTTATAGCAAAGAATTTCTGAAAGGAAAGAAGAGGAATAGAAAAATGCCCAGCAAAATTAATGAATGCATCAAAAGGATAATACATGCAATTCTTAAAGGGCAAGGAGCCTATGTCTCTAAAAGAGTGGGAAGAGTGAGACTAAAAAGTTATCATTTCAGATATCTATTCATTTAAGCATTCCTAGAACTCATAATTTGGTTGTAGCACCATATACTCCAAGTGCTATACGTCCAAAATCTTGTCCTCTATCTGAATTGAGAAAACCTTGAAAGTAATTTTTTAAATGGTAAAGGTAACAAAGGGCTCTTATAATCTGGGGGTCAAATAGCAGACATTTTCAAAAAGATATATTCCTAGTAAATTATTGTGAAAACAATCCTTTCCAAAATGAGGATAATTGTCCACCTACTATCTTCGCCTCTGCATTTAGGGCCTTTCTTTTCTTCAGAGAAAGGAAAGGGTTCATGATCCAAAGAAAGGAAACAGTATTTAGATGGTAAACTACAGTCAGTTTGCTACTGACCCAAGGAAGAAAGGATGGGAATGTTGGGGGAGGGGAAGAGATCTGGAATTTCCCAACTAGCAGGCTCCTGAGAAATTGCTCTGGGCAAGGAACCTCTCCTACCCAGACCCTTCCATCCATACAACAAGAGCAATCACTGAGTACCATTCTTTTATCAGGAGCTAAGGTTCACTTAAACCAGGACTTCTGAATTTTTTAGTTCATCTGAAATAAAGTCAAAATATTTTCTATATTTCAGTGGACTCATGATCCATGATTTTTCATCAATATAGGGACTAATTCCAATTATGTAAATGGCTACCCACTTACTCCTCATCCTCTGGAATTCTTATTTATCTCTCCACATAAATTCTGAGAGTATTAGTCTTTTAACACACTAACATTCAGACTGTCCATCACTTGCTCCTGAATGTTATTTTCTGCCCCCCCCCACCTATTACACACAAGTTATCACTGGTAATATGCTATAATCTATTTATGCCTGCCACATATTTTCTCAATTTACCTTTGGGTTACTTGGAATCTTGATTCTGTGTGTGTGTGTGTGTGTGTGTGTGTGTGTGTGTGTTGCTTTATATTTGCACTCACAGCTAGATAGTACAGAGGAAAGGGTGCTGGGCTTGGAGTCAGGAATATGGGAGTTCAGATCCTGTCTCAGAGACTTTGGAGTAGTGTTATAATTCACTTAACTTCAGTTTTCTCAACTATAAAATAGGGATGATAATAATCTTCCAGTACTAATGTGAGGATCAATTGAATAATATACATAAAGTGCTTTTCAAGTCTCGAAATGCTATATAAACACGAGCTAGTATTATTATTATTAGGGTAACTATACAACACTTAAAGGCTCCCGAGCTACTACTTCCTGACACAGAAATTCATCTTTAAAGCCAACAATCTTCCATGATACTATATAACTGAGAATCATGGAATCCATAAAGAATCAAAATATTTAAAGCACCCAGAATTGAAGTAAAGTTGGGGAATGAGGTTTGCAGGGGCTAATATGATTTTAAAAATACATATTATCTACATTCTGATGGAAGGACTTAACAAAAAGATCATCAATATTCTATTTAAACTGTTTCTCTAGCCAGTGCCTAATTACCCACTTTAAGGGGTCACAGAGTTAGCAAAGATAAATGAAACCCACTGTTCAATCTCAAATCTCATTTTAGTCTCTCTTTCAAAAAACAAAAACCCTTTTATAGGAGTTTCAGATACATTGCCAAATGGGATCATTTAGATTCTCCCACCCTCTTCAGTCTTTCTCCTTCTTCAGATCATTTATTTTACCCAAGCCCAATATATCCCAAAAGGCTACACAATGGGAACAAGAATAAGCAAGTAAAGGGTGTGGATAATAATCTATTACGTAGGTAACACCATAAATTATAAGAGATGACTAGATTATAATTAAATTGCATTTCTGATCTAGATTCATTTCTGAGTAGACCTGCTTTGAGAAATAAAGATGAATGTAAGCTTGCATCTATAAAAGCACGTTCCTAACAATGACATTGTGAAGTAGCTCATGTAAGAATTATTGTTCTCCTTTTAAGAGGGAAGGGGGTAACAACCCCAAAGTTACACAGTGAGTAAGTTACAGAGCCAAATCTCAAACCCAACCCTTTTGATTTAATCTTTGTGCACATGACAGTCTTCGTATCAGCAGGATCTTAGACTCTCAGGATAGACATTCCTAACACTTTAATGCAATTACTAGGCCAATGGAGCAGTTCTGGCCAGGACAACTCTGTTCTTTAATTTTGGCATTTACCAAAAGGAAAGAAATAGAGGCCATGAGACAGAACCTGTTCCACCAGTGACATTTAATGAGTTTACTGAACACAACAATGCCCCTTCTTCTACAGGAACAGGAAAAAAGTCCAAAGAATTCAGTCACTCACTGTTCCATTACTGGTACCATTAGTGTGACTTTGTGACGTAGGTTGGTCCTTCTAGATTCAGGAAGAGACTGCTATCAATAACAGGTAAAAGTAGAGTCTGATCCCCTGCCACTCACTGGGCAACTCTTGAGTGCACTGCAATTTTCCAATTTCCAACACTGTTAAACTGTTAACTAGGACATCCATCCCTACTATCACACCAGCTTCTCTCTCCTGGAAACTACAGTGCTTCGGTCAAAGAAAGATGGCAAAACATTTTCAGGTCTAAAATAGTTCTGAATGACAACAAAACACAAAAAATATGACAGTATATGACAGATAGCTAAGTGGCTAGAGTGCTGGGCCTGGGGTTAGGAAGCCAAGTTAAAATCCAGCCTCCCACTCTCTAGCTGTGTGACTCTAGGCAAGTCATTTACTCTCTGCCTTAATCTACTGGAGAAGGAAATAACAAACCACTCCAGTATCTTTACCAAGAAAATCCTATATGAGGTTCACAAAGAATTAGACATGATTGAATGAATGAACAACATGGCCAGAGCTGCAATGAAGAGATAAAAAGAAAAACATTCCATAAATGAATGTTTCCTTAGGCAGGTTGAGTTCTCTTTTAAAGAAACAAATACTCCTACAAAACTTTTCTAGGCATATTTTTAATCCAATCAACAAAGTGAAACTATCTTCCCCCCCCCCCCACTGCTTTTTAAGAATGTCAAAGAGATGGAGGTGCTTGGTATGGTTCAGCTCTACTCCTAACTCACTGGGTGACCTTGAGGTTTGATTTCTCCTCTCTAGGACTCAGTTTCCTCATCAAGGAAAAGATGGCAGGATACTGGATTATCTTAAAGGTTTCTTCTAGTTCTCAGCTCTAACAATTCACAGTATTATGGGTTGTAGTGACAGGAACTTTGACAGTTCATTAGCTTTGAGCCACTAGATTTGACTTTGAATCCCACCCCTGTGGTTTCAAATCTATGTTAACCTTAACCAATTACTTCAAACCTCTGGACCTTGGTTTCATCATCTATAAAACAAGAAGGCTAGACCATATGACCTAAAAGTTCTCCTCTAGCTTTATGATTCCATTATATATACATATGAATACAAATAGAGAACTCTCAAGGTCCTCATACTATTTACATGCAGTACTTAGCAAAGAAATTTTCAGACCTTAGAGATACATAAAAAGAACCTTGAAAAGATTGTTCCTTTGCCTTGCATTTCTAAAGCAGGCAATGGGAACTGGAAGTGGACAAAAAGTGGTACTCATTGTACAGATCTGAGGTGCAAAGGGCTAAGTAAAATATTCATTCGAGAGAAAGCAAAACTCTTTTTGCTATCCTAGCCTCACAACTCAGACTTTCTCTGGCTCATGAGACAAATGTAGAATTATACTTAACACCAGAAGCATTAGTGAGGAAAAGCACTTTATAAACATGAGCTATAAAAAAGGCATGCCCTTTAAAAATTAATGTCCGATTATTCATGCACATCATAAGGAGACTACTAGTTCACAACCAGACATCCTATTATTATTGTTACCAGTGTTTTTATCTTTTTTATTAGAGTTGTTTTTATATTATATTTTTCTTAAATATATGATATATCTGGGCAATTGTGAGCAACAGTTTAATCTATGATAATGGTCTGGGGCCAGGATGGTTCATTGGTTGAGTTCTCCAGAGTATCTTGAGATTTATATTTGTAATATGTCATCTGATGGTCCATAAAAGAAATTTCTAGCCACCAGGTCATATCTTGCTAGGTATATTCAGTAAATAACAAATTTTGATAGCCAGTAATAATGTATTCCAGGTCTTTACCATTTTGTTGCATAATGTACACTGATCACTAAATCTTAACTCCTTAAAGAAAACCCTTCTGTTGATTCTGGTGACAATGACAGACATGATTTGCCATAATAAAATTCTTCCCTTTTGTTGACTGAATTCATGAGAATGTCACCTATGGAGTTGGTCAGTTAATCAATGAGCATTTATTAAGAGTTTACTATGCATTAATGATATAAGGAATGGTAAAAACAATTCCTGTCCTCAAGGAATTCATATTTTAGTGAGAAAATAACATGTAAATAACTAGGTATCTACAACATACATATGGAGTAGATGGAAGGTAATCTTAGGGATAGGGAGAACTGCCAGGTAGCACTGTGGATAGATCTCCAGGCCTAGAAATGTGAGGTTCTGAGTTTAAATATGACCTCAGACATTTTTTGCTTGTGTGACTCTGGGCAAGTCACTTAACCCCAATTGCCTAGTCCTTACAGCTCTTCTATCTTAGAACTGATATAAAAAGAGAAGGTAAGAGTTTAAAAAAAATCTTACAGGAAGGCACTTGAATCATAGGGAAGGAAGAAAAGATGCATACTGAGTCCTTTAAAGGAAGTGTGGAATCTAAAAGATGGAGGTGAAGGAGTTGACAATTCCAGGCTCAGGGTCCTTCCAGAGTTAAAAACCCAAATATCAAACAGTAGCCAATTAAGTGCTTTATTATATGTCACAAAAACATCTGTTTTTATCACTACTAATAATAACTGATGTCTTATTTTAAGGCTTCTTCCAAATGGGTCTGGGGTGGACAGTATTTTTCAATGTCACAGGAACTAGATAAAATTAATCAGTATCAGGACTGCCTTGTAGATACCAAACTTTTACAATGATGTCACTGAATCCCTGGATTGGAAGGGATCATGGAGGTCAGTTGGTCCCACTGTAACTAAATAAGAATCCTTTTACTATCTAATGATGACTTTGAGCTGTCAATAAAACCTCTTTGCTACTCACTATAGAATACTGGCATACATGCTTGCTATTGAGAGTAGGGCTTTCTGCCATTAAATTTATGCGTTTATTTTCAAAGATTATATTAGAAAACATACCTCAAAACCCTGCATATTATACCCTAAACAACTGTCTGCTACAGCAGAGTAGATTAGCTACAAATGTGGCCAGTATCCTTTCATACACGTTATCTAATACTTCTTAGAGAAAACCTGAGACTTCAAGGCTTAGGTCATCATCTCAAGTGAGCTGCCAGTAGTATTCCACAGTTAGATCAATGATGCTACTTAGTTCTATTTTTTCAAAGATTTAAAATTTTTCTAATTGCTGCTGCTGCCTTACCTTCTAGCAAAATGCTTTGACTAGTCAAGCGTTCAACACATCACCCTAACAGTCTGGATGCCCTTTCCTTCAGCTGGACTGTCAAATGACCCACTATCATTTGGTCTTACATCAAGGCAGGATTTTTGGCTCCAGGAAACAGAAATTCACTAATCCTTGTGATCTAACAATGTGCTAATCTTAACAATCTCTGCATGCTAATAATGTAAACATGCCCCTATATAATGTCATTAACTGGTTCTTTTAAAACAATGGACATGAGGCAACTAGGTAGCACAGTGGATAGAGTGCCAGGTCTTGAGTTCAGAGGTCTTGGGTTCAAATATGACTTTAGCCACTTCTTTGCTATATGACTCTGGGCAAGTCACTTAACCCCTATTGCCTAGCCCAGTGATGGCAAACCTTTTAGAGGGGCAGATGATGTGAGAAATGTCCTCAGGCACATGTGGAGAAGGGGAGGGAGGAGAGCAGCCTGCTCCTACGTTCCTTTAGCTTTCTAGTAATGAATTCTGTGCTAGGGTGACAGCACACATGCCCACAGAGAGAGCCCTGAGTGCTCCCTCTGGCATGCATGCCACAGGCTTACCACCACAGGCCTAGCCCTTACTGCTTCTCTGACTTGGAACCTAATATACTGTATCGATTCTAAGAAGGAATCTAATGAGAGAGGGAAGAAGGAAAGAAGGAAGGAAAGGAGGGATGGACAGATGAAGGGAAGGAGGGAGGAGGGAGGGAGGAAGGAAGGAAGGAAGGAAAGAGGGCAGGAAGGGAGAGAGGGAGAAAAAGTGTTACATGTGTTATTATTATTACTCATAGAATGAAAGAAGTGGAAAGAACATCAAAGATCATCTAGTCAAATGTTTTCCAAACGGTTCTAGCCCATACTAGTGTTCTATTTAAAGTGAAGGGATAAATATCAAAGCTAGTGACATTTTCCCTAAGATACCGGAATGAAAACAGGCACACTACCCCCTATTTAGGACAAAGATTTTCCCAATTCCCCTATATCCCAGGAATATTCCAAATACAGACTTCCTTGTATTAGCATCTATGAATTCTGTAAATATATTTTAAGCTAAAAAGTGCTTCATGGTCAAATTTATTTAAGAAATAAACAATGACTGATCTAAAATTCCCTCCATTTTGCAGGTGTATTATCTGAATCCCAGAGGTAAAGTAACTACTGAATGTCATACAGTCAACCAGTGGTGGGAAATCAAGACTAAAACCCCAACTTGCCTTAACATAATGGACTACCTTTTGAACTACCTACTTATCCCTTAAGGTTATTGTTGGGGGAAAGTTGGCAAATTTTAAAGCTCTACAGCAATGTGAATCATTACTAGTTCTACATTCTAGATTGGCATGGCAGTACCACTATTATATAGACAATGACAACTTCAGATCTAAGAAAGCAAAATTGTTGCAGTGTCAGATGGAATAAAGATGTTTTCAAGAAAAACAAGAAATACATTCCCTTTTAAATTTTCTAAATGGGGAAAGTCTGATTTAGTCACTTAAGATGAAAAGGTGTGAGATGAGGGGCACAGCCTTAGCTCCCAATCTAGAGTTAATTATAAACACACATTTTGTACTTTCTATAGGAGATCTATTCAAGTGATGATTAATATCTATGAATGGGACTGTCTTAAAAAGACTCTCTGATCCTTCCTCTCTCTTATGTATGCAGGACAGAGAGATAGGGTGATCACCACATCAAATCTCAGCCTGTAGAAGCTCTAACAGGGCCTCTTAAGGGGGTTAGGATGGGGATCAGTCTCCATATTTTCACATAGGTGATGCCAGAAAGTCCATTAGTCCAAATGGTTATACAGGAAAAGAGCATCAAAAAAGAGATGGTAAGAAATGGAGCCTTGCATCATATCCAGATTACCCTGCTGATAAAGGGCCAGGATGGTTGAATGGGTATCTTGCTGTTCTACTGCTTTCTGCCCCTTGTCCACACTATTAAAATGGCAGAGAGGCCTGCATTTATAGAAAACGAAATTTCTCTCTATACTCGATGTGACAGATTCCTTTATTATCCTCAAATAGTGTATTCACCCTCTAAAATGTGATTCATTCTATTATTTTTTTCAGCTTACCCAAGTGAGTCATCTTTGCCTCAGCTTTCTTTTAGGTAAAATAAGGAGGATCAGTCACTCGACAACTATTTATTAAATGTTTCCTACATGTAAAACATGATACTGATGTGTGGGTTTGTGAGATATGACGATAATTAGGAGAGAGTCCTTGTCATGGAACTTAAAATCTCCTGGGGATAAAAATGACCTATAAACAAATTAGTAGTGTAATGACCAGGATAAGAAATAGATCACTATAAGAGTCTAAGAAGTGGAAATGCTACATAAGTCTAGAGAAAGGATGGGCAGCTAGGTAGCCCAGTGGATAGAAAGCCAGGCTTAGAAGCTATGTGACTCTGGGCAAGACCTTCGACCCTAACTGCCAAGCCATTATTGCTCTTCTTCTAGAAATAGATACTTAGTATTGATTTTAAGACAAGATAAGGGTTTTTAAACAGGCTAGAGAAAGGAAAATTCTCTTCTGACTGTGGTGGATCATGGCAATGCACACGAGTTGGTCATGGGAAGATGCCAAGGGTTTCAAGATGGAGAGGGTAGTGGAAGGCGTAAATACTAAAGGCAGAGAAGCACAGGGAATATCATATACAAGGGGCAGCAAGAAGCAAAGCACCTACAGAGAAGAGGGCAATGTTGGAAAGGAGGAAAGGCAATCCCAAGTTGTGATGAACTTTGGCTTGCATGATATCCATGATAGTCCTTTGTAGCCCCAATATTCTGTGCATCTATGACATGTGAACATAATATAATTTTACTGTTCTGGAACGTGATGATGAGATTGATAAAAAAAATTGAGGTACTCAATACTTTCTAAGTGACTAATAATATTCATAGATCTCTAAGGAGACTGGGAAGTCCTCTCTACCCTTTAAACCCAACAATACCATTTACGTAAAACCTGGCACTGCCACAGAGGTACAGGACCTCAAGAAATCACTTTGTCTAGACTCCTGCCTTCATGCCAATGAGTAACTAAATCACCCGAGGTAGGAGGCCACTATTGGAAATTCCTTTCAGTGTATTCTCAAAAATCCACAAAGGCTATACAGTAAGCCTTTGCTTGCACTGAAAGCATCAAGCTATTAAGTCAGCTGCTGCCGTTTTCCCTCCAGACCACAGTGCTCCAAACTGTACTTCAGTATATTACAGGGCTCTTCTCCCCATCTTCTCTGGGGCTTCTCCACCCTGGTTTGCCACAACAGCTGCTCCACTGTGCATTTAGCACAGAGCCAGAATTAGGAGGGGCCCTCTAAGTACCAGAAGAGAAGTGGAAAAAAAAAAGGCAAAAAAGAAATTCCGAGATTGTACATACACATGTTTAGGCATGTATACTCACATATGCACAAACACACATGTAAAAAAGAGGAAGTGGGGAAAAGAAATTATAGGATAACAGGTTAAATAGAGAAAAGCCCTATGAAGACATTTAATTTAACTCCTTAATTTTACAGATTAAAGAAACTGAGGCCTAAAAGGGGGGAAGTTACTTGTTCAGGGTAATATAGGAAATGAGCCAAGATTCAAACTCTAAAATCATTCCAAATTCAGTCTCTAAAACAGAAATGACAAAAACGAAACTGATGGATGTGTAATAACAGGTTGCCTTTTTATAGTGCTTTATAGGTTCCAATGTCCTTTTCTCTCACAATAACCCTGATAAGGGCTGGTTATTGTCCTTCAGACTTGAAGAAGACCAAAATGACATCACTACATTGGGGCCAATGTACAGTGTGTCCAAATGTGGCTGATTAGACCAAGCAATTCACAAAGTATTTATTCTCATTTTATAGTTGGGAAAGTAAGCTTGATGATAATATATGTATAACCCAGATCAAATTGCTTACCCTCTCTGGGAAGGAGAAGGAAGACAATTTGGATCATATAACTTCATAAAAATTATGTGGAAAATTATTATTACATGTAATTGGTAAAATAAAATATCTTTACAAAAAATTAGTGAACTGACATAAAGATAAAACATAATAAAATTTAAATTTAAATTTAAAAAAGAAAGTAAACTCAGAAGGCAATCTCCAGACTCATATCTAGTGAGTGACAAGTAGAAGTGAAACCCAGGTCTTACTGACTCAAAGTACAGAGCTTAACTGTATTATGCTGACTCATGTTACATTTATAAATCTGTGCCAAAAGAGCCACCTAATTTATATTGACTATTTACTAATAAATTCAGACAGCCCTAGTGATAGTCAATGCCTTTTTGACTTCAGTTCAATCTGAGAAATAGTTTAACCCAAGAAAAATCATATGATAATATAGTTAATTAGGGAAAATCATGGTCAGCTAAAACTTCTAGAAAATATACATATGGCCATGCATTGCCCATTTTGCCATAAACCATTTCCACAAAAGCAGGCTACTAGACAAAACAGGGATGTGGTGAATAGTTCTAAGGGAACAAAGGTGAGTTAGGCCCAGAGCATCTCAGCAAGGCAACAAACATCAGTAATACCAGGGAAAAGTAGGTAGAACAGTGTGCATAGAGCACCAGGTCTCAAGTGGGGAGGATGTAGGTTCGAAACTGGCCTCAAATACTTCCTAGCTAGGTTTAGTCCCTAACCTCTGATGACCTAGTCCTTGCTATTCTCCTGTCTTAGAAATGATCCTAAAGCAGAGGGTAAGGGATTAAAAAAACTAAAAACACCTCATCAGTGTGATACCCAGACATTCGCTAGGAGAGACTGTCCTGAGGGAGGGTGCCACCTCTGTTGAAACCATGTTGATCTAGTTAGGCAGCTAAGCACAGGCCTACACTGGGATGGTTTCAGACATTTCACCTAACTTCATTACACTGGGATTGCACATATTTTAATGGAGTTTTCTTCATGTATCTTAACCACATTACTGTGAAATAACATTGCCATGACAGTGCTATGCGGGACACATCTGTCTGCCAAACGTATTCCATGTGGTCTCTGGAACTGAGTCTCACAAGCCATGTTCCATCTGAGTCTTCAATTGGGTCCAGGTCCAGCCTTTGTAATCTCAGGCAAATCACATCTCAATATCCTCATTGGTTAAAATGGGGATAAAGTGCCCATGCTACCTACTCAGAACTTTGTAGGCTATAAAATTATAGGACAATCTCAGCTCCTATCATTGGAAGGAGTAAATGTGTTTGCTGTTAGCCACCACCACATACAATATGTATTTTTCTGGCTCTGCAGTATGCCTCTCTGCAAGAGGTGTAGCAAAAACAGAATTGACAGACACATCATAGAGGGCTAGAAAAGACTGGAGAGGTCATCTCGTCCAACTCTCACTTTAGAGACATCGGGTCATTCTTGGGTCACAAGACAGTGGCACCATAACATCCCTGACAGACACTAAGTGGAAAACATATGCATACATTAGACATGGGGAAAGATTACAACACAAATTGTCTCCTTCAGGAGAAAATGAAGGTACTGGAGTTTGTGAATGTTTGAATAATAATAATAATAATAATAATAATAATAATAATAATAATAATATTTATAAAATACATTGCTTGAAAACTTTGGTTTTCAAAATGCTTTATTTTAATTATCTCTTTTCACCTTTTTTTGAAAGGCTTTGATATGAGGAATCTGAAGTAGCAGAAGGTTAAATTATTCACCCATGATCAAGCACTCAATGAAGTTCGGAGGCAGATTTAAGCCGAGTCTTCCTGACTCCAAATTTGGTATTCTATCTATTAGGCTACTTTATCTTTCTAAATATTTCTTCCACCGGGTCCTCAAAAGCAACAAGGCCTTACTTTAAAGCAGAGTTTTTAATCTGGGGTCTATGAGCTTGTTTTTTGAAAATATTTTAAGAACCATGTTTCAACATAATTGGTTCTCTGTGTAATGCTCTATATTTAATTTCTGCATTTAACAACATTATTTCAGAAGGACAGATTTTCCCAGACTGCTCAAGGGTCGTGAAACAAAAGATTCAGAATCTCTGCCTTCAAAGATCCAGAGCATTCAGAACCCATGCAAAGCTTGATGCATCACACTTTAACTTCTTAAAAGAAATGAGAAAGCAGGATAAAACTTAAGCTTGAAGCAAAAGATGGCCTGACAGCTGCATATGTAGATAAATGGTTGAGGAGGCTGGTCTGGGAGTACATGTCTAGAATCCCCGCTACAAGAGAAGGCAGAAGCTGTTTGATCACTGGAGCTCAGGAGTTCTGAGTCCCTGTAAGGCTGAAGATGACTGAATTATTCATTCTGGTTACCAATACTGTAGGATCCCAGAGTAGTCCAGTGGCTAGAATGGATGTTAAGAGTCTGGAGGGTCACAGATCAAGAGTCAGAAGCAACTTTGGAGGTCATTTGGTCTAATGTTCTCAATTACAGTAGAGGAAATGAAGGGCCAGAGAGCTTAAGTAATTAACCAGAGGTCATCCAGTTTAGTATTAGGCCCAGAATCTGAATCTAGGTCCTCTGATTTCAAGCCCAAAAGGCTTTCTATTAAACTGTGCTACTTCCTACCACTTGACAAATATTAGCTATAGGACAAGGGGCAATTTGCTTGCTTTTTCAATGCTCTAAGAAATTCTTGCAAGTCTATGTTGAAAGAAAGAATTTCTTTCCAAAAGTTGCCTATATCCTAAGCTGCAGGTCCAAATAGAAAACAAATAAAAACTCTACAATTGTGCCACTGAAAACATTATTAAATTATCATCAAATGACTGGAACTTTAGACTTAAAATGAGAGGGCTTGGGTTTCAATGTCCACTCTAACACTTGCATTGAGAGCACAGGAAAATCACATAATAATGATGACCAGCATTTAGATTGTGCTTTAAAGTTTATATACCACTTTATATATACATCTCATTTGATTCTCAAAACAGCCTTGTGAAATATTCCCATTTCACAAATGTGGAATCTGAGGCTAAAGATGATCTGTGACTTAAATAAAATAATATTTATTTACCTAACTCAGAGTTAGTTTAAACCTTCCATTAATTGCTATTGTGAAAAATGAATATATTGTTTTAAGATAATTACATACATATTTCTTTGGGACTGGGTCTATAATTTCCTTTACTCAGAGAACTTTTGAGAGAAAACTACTTCATATAAACACACACACACACACACACACACACACACACACACGCACATATATGCCAACTGTCTAAAACTTAGGTAGAAGGAACTCAGAGTTTAAATGACCTGCCCAAAGGTCACCAAGGGGGAGGAAAGGGAGAGGATGGGGAGAGTCTCTCCAATCACTACTCCATACTGCCACTGTATATAGGTACATACATATATACATACATATGCTAAGATTCTCTGTAAAATGTAAAGTACTAAACAAATAACTAAGCTGATTCTTAGCAGCAATAGCATTGCTCAAGAAAAAACTGTGTTGGGTTTACCTAATATAAAAATAAACCGATTATAAAACTTTATCAGGGAAAGACCTTTCGATGGCACCTTGTTCAATTTCTTCATTTTACAACTAAGGAAACTGAGGGAAGTTGTACAACTTATCCAAGGCTGCATGAGTAGCAAGTATCAAAAAAAAATTTGAAGTCTAGAACTTGTGATTCAAGAAGCGGGGCTCCACTCTGCCACATAGACCAAAGTATTGCCTCTTCAGAAGGACCTATGTTCAAAACCTGATTTTGACATTTAGTAGCTGGGCAACCAAATATCTCCTTCCCAGGTTTGTTTTGAGACTCAAATGAAATAAGGTATACATAACATTTTGAAAACTTTAAAGCGCTAAATAAATATCAGTTATAGTTATTCTTTTTCACCACAGAAATGGAAGTTACACAATTACACAGAACTAGGCAAACTGACCCATTTATTAAAATGAGTGCCATGCTAAGCAGGAATCCTATTGTGAATCAGCATTTTCATACAGAGGTTGAATTGTGGCAAATCTACAATTACAGACAGCATATACCAGCTTCAGCTGAAGAAAATGGTGCTAGAAACCAAATATCAAGTTCTCGGTTCGCAACATGAAGACAGTTTTAAACTGTGCTGGCTTTAGATCATATTTACTTAAAATTCTGGAAAATATCAAGCATTCATTTATTTGATGACAAATTCATTACTTCAGAGTACTGTATGACTGGAGAAAAGGATAGTTCAGTCACATGCAAGAGAGCAAGGGCTGACAGAGACTGCAGCCAAACTCTACAAGTATCCATGAAATGCCAAGATAACAGGAGGAGGACCTCCAGAAGGAGGCTGGGTGAACCCACTAAGGACTTATTAGAGGACATGGCTGGGAGCTCTGCAAGATGCGAGAGGTATGGATGGCCTGTGATCTGTATCACTGGAGGGAGTACTCAGCATACAGTAGGCTATTAATAAATGCTTTTACCTCATTCATTAATACACTGGTGAAAATACAGATCAACTGAAGGGATCTGACTTCTGTTTTTTTGTTGACTGCATTTTTCAAGTGAAGTATATGTAAAGAAGCATTCAGGTATGGTGGGAGGGGAGTCTTTAAAAATGATTTTGGCTTTCTAATTCAGAACAGATGTTATCTCTTGTTTTTGGTATATCTTAATCGATTCCTGCCCAACTGGAGATATGTAACAATTACTGACTTTAGGGTAGCAACATAGTTATATATAGTCTAAAATTTTGTTCTTGCTTATATTTTTTTTGCTATTTCAATAAGCAATTATTGAATTCTGATAATTGCCAAATAGTGTTAAATAACTTACAGAGGTCACCAAGAAAACTATTCAAGCAGCCTGATGTGACAAGCCATAAAGACAGTTGGACAACACTGCTACTCTGCAGACACACTGGGTTTATTTTCAAGTCAAGGTACCTTAAGCCAGGTAAAATCTTGCTCATACTTCAAGAACCAGCTTATATATTCTACTTCTCCTATTATGACCTTCCTCATTCTCACTTCATCATATGCACTTCAGACTTAACACTGCACTGTGCAGTTATCATGTTTAGAACTATGTCATATCTCACATCTCCCTTACTAGAGTACAAATTCCTTGAGGGGTTGTAGGGTTGGTCTTATTTATTACTGGATCTCCCTTACCTCCCAACTCAGCATTTAATATAATATGCTGTAAATAATAAACACTTTCAGAATTCCTCTAAACACTCTGCAAGCTTCTTAGAAAGAAAGAAAAATAATGGCTTCACAGAGGGCAGACATCAATTTCATCATCAGTAAAATAAAGGCATCAGACTAGATGATTGATCACAAATTTGAGTCCTAAAACCTATGACTGTATCACTGGCTCATACCTCATCTTGATCCTCTCAGAAATTTTCATTTCAACATTCTATAACAAGGATCACAAGGCTTTGACACAGGCTTCTATCTGTTTCCGCCTGGGTTCTGAAAGAGTGCATCATGGACACCCAAACACGCATTCGAGAAGGCATGACAGAACCCCTGGACCATTTTGTTTAGTCAGTGGAAAGATCATTTATCAGCCTACACAAAGGAAGTTCTTCCATATGGCCAAAGATTTCTATCATTTAGTGGTTTAAGAAAATCTTATTGAATTAGTGCTCTTTTTCTTCTCTTTCCCAATTACTTTGTATGAACTATGTCTGCTTTTTAAAAAAAATCTCTGTATATATTTCATCCTCTCAGTAGATGGGAAGCCAAGTGACTAACCTAGGGTCACACAGCTAGTAAGAGTATGAGGCAGGATTCAAAGTCTGGTCTTCCTGATTCCAAGCCTACTTTTTATATATTCTGCTACCTAGTTGCCCAAAGATGAAGGGATCACCCAGAGCAATTTCTCTTATGGCTACCAGATCAATGATTTAAAGATGTAACAAGAGGAATGGTGACAAAGAACCTAAGGAACTATGAAGAAAACTGAAAAATTTGTACTTGTATATGTGTACAAATATATGTACGAAAATATGTACAAATAATTATGTACAGACAAGACATTAAAAAAAATGAAGACAAGTACCAACTAGAAAGATAGCCAAATGTTTACTATATCAAAGGACATTTCTTCTCAACAACACTTTTATAGACAACGTGGTAATATGAAACAATTATTGATTGGTCTTAAGAATCAGAAGACTTAAATTTGAGTCTGAATTCCAACACATATCTCTAGACCCCCATTAACTCATCTGTAAAATGGACATGATAATACTCTTCCTTGCCTCCACTGGGTAGTTCTGAGTAAAGTGCTTTGTAAATCTTAAAGTGCTATGCAAATGTCAACTATTTTTAAAGAGCTGTTTGCTGATGAGATTTATTTCTTCTCTCCAAATATAAAGGCTAAAAAAGAAATTTCCCTCGATCCCCTTTCAAAGGTGTCTCTAAAAAGGACAATTTAATCAGTGGTCAATCTAAAGACAGATATAGGTTTGACCCTCAGTATTAAATTCCCTCACACACTCCCAACACACACACAGAGCAGGCAATACCATTCTAAAATGTATAAGTATAAGCTTGCCATATATTTCAATTTAAAGCCAGAGCACTAAGTATACATGTTCCTATCTCTGCTCAATATATATAATAAATTTGTTGTTCAGTCATTTTTCAGTTATGACCTCACATGAGGTTTTCTTGGCAAAGATACTGGAGTAGTTTGCCATTCCCTTCTCTAGATCATTTTACAAATGAGGAAAGTGAGGTAAACAGGGTTAAGTGACTTGCCCAGAGTCACACAGCCAGTTGGTGTCTGAGGCCAGATTTGAAGTCAGAAAGATAGTCTGGCATTCTACCCTCTTGGACATCTAGCTGTCCTATAAGGAACTTATATAGCACTTTAAGGCTTACAAATCACTTTCCCTAGGCAATATAATAAGTTACATAAGAGATTATAATATAAGAAAACTATTTATTGCTCAGAGAGGTCGTGACTGGTTCTAGGTCTCATGGTATCTGAACCACATTCTATTTCTGCAGCTGTCACCCTGAGGCCAGGGTGCATGTCTGTTTTCCCCACAGTCCCCTGCACCATCCTGGGCACATAGCAAAGATTCAACCTGACAACAAATTCCAAGATGCCCTTACACTTAAGGTGTGTAACTTTGGACTAGCCCCACTGACTTCAACCCAACGTGTACTAGTGGGGCATTGAGATGTTGAGAGAATGTGGAACTAAGTCTCTAAGAGTCTACGAAAGAGGTCTGGCTTTCTAAGAGCTGCTTCCAATGAAAGTGGGTTTCTGTCTGTATGTCTCTTGTTGGCAATAAAATAAGACCAGTGTCAGGAATACGGTGGGGCAGCTCTCCATTGAACTGTTGCTAAGTTATCCTAGTATCTACAGAGCAAGCATATCTAGTAAAACACTAGAGAAAGCACTCCAGTTGACTTCATGATAGTATGAAAAAGATCCATGTGTAAGCATTACTATTGGTGATGATGGTTTCACATTTAAACATTAAACATTTGAAAAATCAAAGCCTCTGTTATTTTTGCAATTTAGGAAAGTCGATTTATCTAATGCCCTAAGTCAATAAGCATTTACTAAACATCTACTAAGTATCATCCATACATTGTGCAAAGGGCTACTAACTAAAGATACAAAAAAGGGGAAAAAATCCCCTACTCTAAAGGAGACTAGTCTAACAGAAGAGATAACATGCAAATAATTATGTACAAACAAAGTATATACAGGATAAATGGAGATCACCTTAGAGAGAAGAGCAGTAAGATTAAATATACACAATTATGATGATTATTAAACATAAAAACTGATTTGAAATCACACTTGTAGAATTTGGGCTAATGTTTTCCATCCACTGACCTGCCTCCATATACCTATGCAACTTTTCTTGGAAAAGTCTACTGTAAAGTCTATTTGTATGGATACATGCAGCCCTATAGTTCTACTACTGTATTCTTGCTCTTGTAGTTGTTAAACATCATTAAGTACTTAAAATCCCCTCACAGATATTTAAAACTATGATTATCAACCTTGAATGATCTCACATAGAACCATGTCAAAATGTAAGCGGAATCCAGAGTCTAAATATGCAACTGGATTATTAAATAGCCCACCTTTTAGTATGTAGGTGGAATGTAAACAGGATTAAGACTGTTTCATTTTTGTCTCTGTATCTGCAACACCCAGCAGAATGCCTGGTACACAGTAGATGCTTAATAAATGCTTGCTGACTGATGAAAGAGAAAAGGTCTACTGAGTGTTTCACCTACTACATGTCACTTACTGACTACAATTTGGAGCAATTCACTTGATTATCCAGACCTTAGCTTCTATATTTGTAAAATGAAAGATTTTTATAAGATGATTTCTAAAGATTCTTCCAGCTTTGGAATTTTATGAAGATATCCTTATTTGCAACACATTTAGAAAAGCAGTCTAGAGAATAATCAATAATTTGCAACTGTGAAAAATAAAAATTTTTGACTTCAGATACAATAAAGTTTAATAGAACAAATTTAAGTTGAAGTAGAAATATATAAATATGACATTATCTATAATCATAAATCATTTTTTGTAAACTGAAATTCATCATAATGAATTTTTCCAAGATTATAGAGCAAAGATATACCCAAGTGAAATCTCTAGATAAGTAAGTACTAAAAACCCAATCAATTATTAACACAAGCATTTAGAAAGTGACTGGGTCATAATAGGATTCTAGAATAAGGACAGTGAAACAAAATTTCAATAAAAATCCGAAAATCATTTATACTAGAAGTTAGAATATGCTAATAAGTAACTTGGGAAGCAAGAGGTTCGGTCGGTTTCTTGTTTGTGTTTAGCTTAGATAGATAATAAAATTAATTTATATCCCTTTAATACATACCAATTTTACAGAAATTTGATTAAATAATCTCCAAATAATCAACAAGTCATTATTAAGTACCAGTTAAGTGCCAAGGACACAAAGTTAAAATGAAATAATTTCTGCCTCTATGGAGTATATGTTCAAGGGATAAAACAAAAAATGAGTGTGCATATGTATATAGCAAATAATATATATACAAGATCATGGGAGGGGAAGCACTAACAGTTGGGAAAATCAGAAAAGGCAGCTTTTATTTAATTTTAAATTTTGATGAGGGAGTGCATTACAGACATGGTAGGGGGAGGGCAGGGAAGAAGCATCTGGTACAAAGGCAAGGAGATAGAGTGCTATGTGTAAGGGACAGCAAGAAGACCAGTCCAGTTAGATCACAGAAAGAGAAGGAGATAAAGTGGGAAAGATAAGTTCAGAACAAGTAATGAATGGTTTTAAGAGAGTTTACAGTTGATCTTACATACAAGAGGGAGCCTTTGGAGTTGACTTGAGTCTTGTGACATGATAGTCCTTAACTTGAGGAAAAGCACTGGGGTAAGGCGTGACATAGGTAACTATTTATGAGGGTATCACAATAGTTCAGATGAGAGGTAGCAAATCTGCAAAGAGTGGAGGCAGGCACAATATTAAAATGTAAATAGGAAAATGTTTAGCAAAATAAATATATAACATGCGTGATGTTAACGTGTGGTGTTCCAAGTGACTAGGTGATCCTAAATTCCCTAGCATTACTATGATTCTATGAATTAATAATGAAGAGAAAAGGGCATGAAGAAGAATGGTAATCTGGTATGGTCAAAAATTATCATGGGTGAGCTGTGGGGGAGAGGAGGGGAACACATGCACAGATATATAATGATAGTTAATCTCTTGGTGAAATAGCTCTTCATCATTTCTATAGTTGTGCCCTCAAATGCATTTTAATACAGTTACAGGAATGATGGGCATTAAAATAATAAAATAGTGGCAATTAAAATATCTCAAGTTCAAGTAGGTCTGACTTTGACTTCTGAGCTCTATGGATTTAAACAGGTTGTTTTACCCACTGAGAGCCTGTAAAACAGTATGACACTATTTCACAACTTTACAAGTTTGTCATGAGGACCAAATTAGATGATGTATGTGAAAGCATTTTATAAGAGTAAAACACTGTATCTGGAATGGGATATTGTTATGCTGTAAGAAATGAGAAAATTTATCATTTCAGAGACATGAAAAGATTTATATGAATTGATGCAGAGTGAACTGAGTAGAACCAGAAAGTTAGGTTTATACTATAAAACCAATATTATAAAAACATACAAGTCTGGAGATTTTTATAAACAAATGAAGAATTAATTGCACAGAACCAACAAAAACAACTTTGAAAGCTCTAAAAACTACTACTGTGAAGGAGCTGACAATCCATGACTCTAGGGGATCAATGATGAAACACATTATCCACTTCTAGAGAAAATGGTGATAGACTTAGGGTATGGAAAGATATTTACACACACACACACACACACACACACACACACACACACACACACCAGCCAAAGAAGGAATTTGTTTTGCTATACTGCATATTTTTAAAATGGAACCTGTTTTTCTTTTCTCCCTCCCCCCCAGATGAAAGGTGAGGAAAGAAAAGATTTATGTTATTTAAAATAAAAACATCTAAAAATAGCAAAACACTACAAATGTGAGCTATTATTATTAATAAATCCAAATCAAGTTAAGATCCAGCAAAGACCAGCTACAAAGTAAATAAGAAGGAAGAAAATAAGCACTATCCAATTCAGGTTTTCTCCACATGTAGACTTAAAAAGAAAAAAAAACGTAGCATGTCAATATCAGTAAATACACACATATATTCAAATTTTAAACACAGACTCTGGTCCTACATTTGGAATTTAATTTTCTTCCTTCTCAAGCTTTATAATTCTAGCATACCCCTAAATCCCAAATTTTTTGAGAGACTGTTATGGGGAAAGCCCAATTTATTAAAGGATATTTTAATTAAGTATTATAATAACTAAGCATTATAGTCACCAGATTGAACAGGGTTAGCTCCTAATTTCTCCGGCTAAGGTAAAGATACAGGAAGCTATCAAAATGTATTTGCAATTTCAATGCAGGAATTAAAATAAGAAACAACAGTTTGTATTAACACAAAGCAGACTGGCCTTTACAAGAATACCATTTATTTCTAATGTCACCAAATTACTTACTAGTCTGTCCCTGACCCCATGAATCATTCAGTAAATGCTAGAAGAGGCTGAGGTGAGCAGGGCAAGCTTTTATCAGCCATGGTGATGAATGTGTCATTAAGTGAATTAAACCACAAAAGCAATTAGGTCATAAAAGCACCAGTGGAAATATTCCCTCAACAGAAGGTTCAACATCATACCTCAGGCTATTTCATTATTAAGCCACAAAGCACAGGACCAATGGCATTATTTAAATATCATAACCAAATCATGCTTTCCTGGATTTCAAGATCCCTTTGGAAGGCTCTTCTCAACAGGCTGATTTGTTTAAAGGTACTCCATGCTACTTCTAGCAGAAAAAAAAAATGGGAAGAAGGCTCCTACTGATCGTAGTATGCCTTGACAAATTGTGTGATACGAACATAATTAAATAGTATCTTGTCTACAAAACCACAGGCAGAAGAAATTTAAAGTAACATGGCAAATCTTGAATGAACTGATGTAGACTGATGAGTAGAACCCAAGAGCAAAATATAGACAATTACTATAAAAATGCAAATGAAAACAACACTCAACTACTGTACTGCCAAACTCAGATTAATTGTTGTGACAAACCCTGGTTCCAGACAAAGAAGGATGACACATATCTCCCATCATTAAGGAGAAAAACTGGGGACAAAAGACCTATGCTTTAAGAAGCAAAGACTTTGTAAGGCTGGGTTTTGCGTAACAATTTGTTATAAAGAAAAGATTCAGAAGAAAGTCATATTTGGAAATGATAAACTCTAAGAATAGGGGCTGTTTCGCTTTCATGTCTGTATCCTCAGCTCTTAAAATAATATCTGACATACTATAATCCCTTTAATATTCTTAAATTTTTAAAGGCATTGAATACTAATTATAAATGCAGAAAAATAAAAGGTCCCACTTCATTCCTGTTTGCATAAAGTGTTTTAAAGGGCTCAAAACATGTGGTAACCCAGTTTAATCTTAGCTTCAGTGGAAAAATGCAGCAGTTACCCATTGTGTATCAGGGAGGTAGATAACTGAATGTTATGGATAGATCAGACCCAGAGTCAGGAAGACATGAGTTCAAATTTGACTGTAGACACTAGCTGTATGATCCTGGGCAAGTCAGAACTTCAGTTTGTCTCAGTTTCTCATCTGAAAAAGGTTAATAGTAGCACCTACCTCCCAGGGGAGTTGTGAGGATTGAATAAGATAATAACTATAAAGCACATTTAGCACGCTGTCTGGTACATAATGAGTGTTATAAAAATATGAGCTATTGCTTATTTTGATATTATTAGCCTGGAAGATAGTCAGCCTGAGGTAAATCCTACTTCCATCTACTGTTTACTCTTCTGGGGAAAATCATTTTACTTCTCTGGACCTCAGTTATATCATCTGCCAAATGGGAATAATAATAGTTGTGCTTCCTAGCTCACAGGCTTGCTGTGAGACCCACAGAAGAAAAGGTCTATGAGGTACTTTATTGTCATAAAGTACTGTGTAATTAGGAATTATTATTTACTATCATTACTCTACCACTAAAGTCCTGCTCAGTGACTCATAGTATAAGAAGACCTTGAACTCTCAAAAAGTTATTCCAGAAGGCTAAAAGCTCTGGTAATCCTACCATCGTGGAAAGACTTCAAAGTACAGGTCTGGTGATAGGCTGTGTGTCTATCATTAAGGTGCCAGCCTAGCCAAGCTCAGAGAGCAGGGGATCAAGGATTTGGAAATGGGAGCTCAGAGACCATGTGATAACCCTCTTTCCCTAACCCCCTGCATGCTCAATCAATTCCTTCTTCTTCAGTGAGAACCTTGGATGGGGTGGGAGATTTATCTGTTTTCCTTTTACCCAGGTGCAAGGGGAGGGATCAATGAGAGCCTACTCTTTCCTACCCCTCAAATGAAAGAGGATGAGGGGGAATGTGTTCTTGCTTCTGCTGGCTCCAGAATCAGGAGACACAAGCCTGAACCTAAAGCTCTTCTGGGAGGTCATTCAGATTCTGGATAAACTGCCTCCTTATTGTGGGCTTTGATCTGTTCATCTACGGAAATGAGAGAAGGCTGGGCTAGATGAGGTCTTCTTAACATCAGAGGCATGAGATTGTTTCTTTTAACACTTTGATAAATGTATGTCAGTATAATTAGTTTCTTTTATTAGCTTCACTTAGCACAGTACTTGGTACACAGTAGGCACCACATATATGTTTATTTTCCTCCTATTTTCTGCATCTTCCTTATTAAAAAAATAAAAATATTATTTCAAGGAAAAGTCAATCATACAGGCTTTACCACACTGACAAAGAAGGTCAGGTCACAAAAAAAGACTAAGAACTCTCCTCTAGGGATCCCTAAAGTTCCTTCATAGCTAAATTCTATGGTTTTATCCAGTTCTCTTACTTTAAAGAGGAAGAAATTAAGAACCAACAGTTAAGAGTCTCGCCCAAGTTTATAAAAGAGAGTAAATAGCAGAGTAAGGATTTGAACTCAGATCCCATAACTCTATCATCTGGGGCTTTTCACATTGCATCCAAAGGGTCACCAATAGAAGGTGCAACTCCTCAAATCAGCTAGATAATGAAAGGGAATAGAGCTCTGGGCCTGGAGTTAAAACCTGAGTTCAAATCCACCCTGTTTCAGATACTTCCTAGCTATGTCATCCTAGGCAAGTAATTTAATTTCTATGTGCCTCAGTTTCCTGAATTATAAAATGGGGATATGAGTAATACCCATCTCCCAGGGTCACTGTGAAGATGGACAGATATGATACTTGTAAAAGGCTTAGCACACTGTTCTTTCCTATCCAGAAAAGTACATGAAGGCATACTGGTACAATAAAGAACATTTATTTATTTATTTATTGTAGTTCATTCATGGGAGAAAATTTCTTCTACCAAAACTGGCCATGTTCTTCACCTTATAGTTTTAAGTTATTGAAGGTCCTGGAGCATGAAGAAATTTTGTCCAGGGTCATAAAGCCAGAGGCACAATTTGAAATCAGGTTTCCCTGACTCTGAAGCTGATTTCTCTCTCCACTATATTTCATGTACACCTTAGTGAGAAAAGGCCTGTACATGTTGTTTTGTTTTGTTTTAATACTCATCTTCTGCCTTAGAATTGATACTAAGTATAGGTTCTAGGGGCAAACAAGCGATATGAGCTGGGCAATTGGGGTTAAGTGACTTGTCCAGGGGTCACAAAGCTAAGAAGTATCTGAGGCCAGATTTGAACCCAGGTCCTCCCAACTCCAGGTTTGGTTCTCTATCCACTGAACTACCTCGATGCCCCACATCCATACATGTTTATAGCTAATGACCATCTTGGACCAATACCCATAAATAGGCAAACAGTGGTAAAACCCAGTTAATTCATAGGTTCCTGCTTATGGATCCAAAGTGAAGAGAGGCAAAAGATCTTATCATCTTACCCACAGCTGAGGAAACAAAGACCCAGAGAGGGTTGATGAGACTTGCCCAAGGCCATACAGAGTGAAGAGCAAAATATTTGGACTCCAGGCTTTGCCTACCTCCCTCCCCTCTGTTAGCCTCAGCAAATCCTTAAGCTATAATGAGAACTGATTTGGGGTTTTGGTTTTTAAAAGGTTACTCTATTACAAAAAGAATAATATGGAAATAGGTATCAAGGGATAACATATGTATAACCCAGTGGAATTGCTTGTCAGATCCAGGAGTAGGGAAGGGAAAAGGGAGGGAGAGAAAATGAATAATGTAACCATGGAAAAATAGTTTAAAATTAAATAAATGAATAAAAATATAATGAGAACTGTCCTTCAGAGAAGACTGGCTAATATGGTCCTATCCCAATGAGGCCAAAAAATCTAAAATGTGTATTAATACCTACAGTCTGGTAGAATTCAACCACATAATCTCTCAGAGGCAGACAATACCAGCTATGATAGGGAAACAAAAATTGTTAATATACTTAACAACAGAAGCCACTAGATTTGCAAACAATTGAAAAAAGTTGCAAAAAGGGAAAACCCTCTCTTAGAGCAGAACTCAAATTCTGTGGCATGCATGCACTGAAAAGATAAACACTTTCGCATTTAAACTAATTTTAACTACTGTTAAGACCAAAGCAAGTTTCCCATCAACTGTTCAATCCCAGAAGTTTTATATTGTGGCCTACAAGTCATATAATACCTTTTTAATTGGACCTGGATTATAAAAGACTGTTTATAACCAAGCTTAACTTTCTTAAACACACATAAAGAGAACTTAATGCACTTTTATACAGTAAGAAGATCCAAAGGTTTCTCCACACCCACTATTACCACACTTAAATAAATATAGTTTAAAAAGAAGAGCTATGATTTCTTATTTTGAGCAACACTTAGAAAAGACCTGCATTTGAATCTCAGCTACAAAACTACTTGCTCTTTGCCCATGGGCATAGGTTAGTCAACAAATACTTAAGCAACTGCTTTGTCCCAGGCATTCTATTAAAACTTTGTGAATCCCCAAAAGGACTAAAGACAAGGAATTTACAGTCTAAACAGGGAGATGGCATGCAAACTATGTACAAAAGCAAGCTATATGCTGGATAAACTGGAGATAATCAACAGAGGGAAGGTACTAGAATTAAGGTAAATTAGGAATGGCTTCCTGAGGAAGGTGGGATTTCAGTTGTGAACTGAATTAAGTCAGAGAAGCCAGAATGCAAAAATGAGGAGGGCAAAAGTCAATGAAACCCTCCTAGCCTTGGTTTCCATAGTTTGTAAAAAGGTCATCTAACAACTCCATGCTTAAACATATAACTATATTTGTTAGTACTTATCTTTTAGGGAATCAGTAAGAAAAAATGCTCTGGAAACCTTAAAGAACTACAGGTATGTGAACAACTACAACTACAATTCACTTTTTAATTAAAAAATATTTGCCCACTAAGTTTTACTGTAAATTGCCAATGAAACTTCTTGTTAATAATAAATTTCCCTTATATTGAAATTTTTTTGGTTTCAAGGATTGCAAAATGTCTCCATTAATGCGAATAAACTACATTCTTGTTAGATCACACCTGCATATACTGTCAGAATTCTTAAAATCAGACTGTTCGGAGCAAGGGGCACTTAAGTTATAACTGAGTAAGTGGATGCTGGTTTCACAAATTTTTAAAAATGGATTGCTACATTAATATTACACAAGGAAATCCACTCTGAACCATAAAATTAAGTCACTGGAACAATTCAGCTAACTATACATGGTGTATCTGTTTATGGATTTCATTTTTTCCTGATTCCTATGCTATTCAGCCCCTCCCAACCACATAACAAAAAGACACATTTTAAAACTAAGCCTGAAAACTCATTTTCCTGCTTTAATCTTTGTTTGCATTTGTATCTTTAATTGGTATTGTCAGTTACCTCCCACCAAAAAGAGCTAAATTATCTAGTTAGTAAGAAAGCAGCAATCAAATCACCTCATGAACTGGCTAAAAAAGAAAACATGGGCCAGGAGAAATCAATGTAACTACAAATTGTTAATGCCTTCCCTGCTCATTAATTTCCAAAAGCCTTTCAGCTATAAAGTCCTATGACTCCTGTAGTAATAATAACTCCATAATGCAGTAGAGCTTTAAAGCATATAAACATGTTTTGTCATACCTTGAGGGGTAGGTGATGTATTATTCTCATTTTACAGACATGGAAACTGAGCCTCTGAACAATGAAGTCATTTAAACATGGTCACTCTGTTATTAAGGTTTAGATGAGGCTTCAAGTCTGGGTAAATTACTTCAATTCTAAACTTAATTTATTATTTATAATTTATGTTATTATATTTATATAATAATGTTATAATTTATTATTTTATATTATTGTAATAATATTATAATCTATAATATTGCATTATGATTTATATTATGTAATATTATGTTTTATGATTTATATTACATAATATTATGTTTTATGATTTATATTACATAATATTATGTTTTATGATTTATATTACATAATATTATGTTTTATGATTTATATTACATAATATTATGTTTTATGATTTATATTACATAATATTATGTTTTATGATTTATATTACATAATATTATGTTTTATGATTTATCATAAATTATATTAATAAATCTATTATAATTTGTGTTATATTATTATTTATGTTATATTTTATACCATTATACTTTATTATATTATTGTATTATATAATTTATATTTTATGATATTACAATTTATAATATTATAATTTATGATTAATTTATAATTATAATATTTTATTGCCTACATTATTGAGATTACCAATTACATCTACAATTATCTCTAATTTATAATATATGTGGGGGTATGGATATGAATGTATACACACACAGGCACAGATATATAGATATAGATATAGTTATTTGAATGTCTCCTTTGTTAAATGTGAACTCTGAGGCTATGGTACAGCAGGGGGTTTTGCCTTTCACAGTCCCTGGCACATACATAGTAAGGGGCTTAATAAACGTTTATCGATGGTGACCTTAGATTTGGAAGAGACACGTCATCTGGTCCAGCTCCCAACAGAAGCCTCTACAGCATCTCCAAGAAGCAGTCATCAAGCCTCTAGTTCAATAACTTCGATGACTCATTATTATGTCTAATACAATATACCAAAAAATACGCAATTTATTCAACTATGGAAACTGTACTATGGCTCCATTCTGGACAACTATCAAATCTCAGTGGTTTTAACCAATACTAGTGGCCGATTTGTAGGACTCCATTCACATTCTTGGAAACTACAGTGTGCATCTGGGAGATAGCTCACCAAGGGAGGGAAATCTGAGCCCACACAGGACTGTAGCTGGGGGACCATGAAACACAGTGATGTTAATAGCCTACGTGGGAATGAAACCCAAGGCCTTGGCCTCATTAATACTTTCCTCTAGCCAAGTGAGGTAGCCCACACTCAGTGTGTAATGGAAGTGGAGGATTCCAAAGAAGAGGGAAATAGCTTACTAGGTCACCTGCCAGGGCCACTATGGAAGATCTAATCTGTTCATCTTCAAAAATGAACAGTCCCCATCTCATGGTTACGAGACCATTTCTCATATGATTATAAACCACAAAAATAAATGCTCCTGTTAGCAGCAATTTTCACAGTTTTGAATTGTTTCCTTGTAAAGTAAGCATCAGTTAAAGATAGCCTCAGGCTAAACAAAGAAAATAAAATTCAGTAAGATTCAGATCCACCAAGAATTATCTTATTAAAATGTTCCACATTTCTTTCCTAGGCATATAGAAAATTACAGAACTTCAGAGATGGAAGAAATATTGGAGATCTAGCCATTATAGCAAATTCATTTTACAGGGAAAAGAGAGAACAGCAGATTAGGAGTCAGGAAGACCTTGATTCAAGTCCCACATCAGACACTTATTAGCTGAGTGACCCTGGGCAAGTCATTTAACTCCCCTGAGGTAGTTTTCCCATAATTCTATAAAATAAGGATAATATCTTCCACCTAACAGGGTTATTGTGAGTACCAAATGAAATCTATATCATCTTAATTCCTAGCCTGTACTCAAGTTAGGGATTTTGCAATCCTAAAACATTATATAAATTGTGATATTATCCTCAGTTCTCACCTGGCTATCTTTGGAACTTCTGACTTCTCTCCAAACCCCAGGAAGCTTATAGTTGGGATAACTTCATCAGTCTGCAGGATCTCATCAACTATGGCACTCTACCTCATCAATACCTTTTCCCCTCTCTGGAAAGCAGGGCCATCTCGTTTCTTACCAGGTTGCACTACTTTGGGTCTTCTCTGATTTTTCTACCATTTCCCTTTTCCCCTCCACCCTGCTTTTCAGCTTCCTTTTGTGTGTTGCCTTCCCCCATTAGACTGTAAGTTCCTACCTGTTCAAAGGACACTAAAACTATGTATATCCTTTAATCCATCAATACCATTACTAGGTCTATATCCCAAAGATATTTTTTAAAAAGGGAAAGGGACCTATTTGTACAAAAATATTTATTCCAGCTCTTCTTGTGGTAACAATGAATTGGAAATCGAGAAGCTGTCAACAATTAAGGAATAGCTAAGCAAATTGAGGTATATGATAGTGAAGGAATACTATTTTGCTACAAGAAATGATGAGCAGGATGATTTTAGAAAAATCTCAGACTTACATGAACTGACTCAAAATGAAGTGAGCAAAATCATAAGAACATTGTACACAGTAACAGCAATATCTCTTGATGAACAACTGTAAATTACCTAATTATTCTCAGCAATGCAGTGATCCAAGACAATCTCAGAGAATCATGATGAAGAAAGGCATCTTTTCTCCCAAGAAAGAACTGATGGAGTCTAAATGCAGACCAAAAGATATTTAATTTTCTTTTTTCTTCTTTTGTTTTTCATTTTAGATTTCTTCCACAAAATTACTTATATGGAAAAATGTTTGGCATGATTGCACATGTAAAATCTTAACAGATGGTGCACTGTCTCAAGGAGGGTGGAGGGCAGGTCAGAAAAAAGGAGACAATTTGGAACTCGAAACTTTAAAAAACGAATGTTAAAAAGTTCTTTTTCTATTAGTGGGGGAAAAACAAAATATTATTTTAAAAAAGAAAATAGACTGTAAATTCCTAGAGGGCAGGAAATGGTTTTTTTTCTGCAATTTATATCCTAAAAGCTTAGCACATAATAGTCTGACGTATAGCAAGTTCTTAAGATATGTTTGTTGGCTATGTTATTATCAGTATAAAAATTATAATCTTATCATTTTTATCAATGTAATTATCAATCAAGATTAGGAAACTGAAGATAAAAACTGGTGAGTGATTTGCTCAAGGTCACACAGTTAATTAGTAGCAAAGCAGAAACAAAAACTAAAGCCTCCTGATTTCTAATTTCTGGGTTTTTTTCCATCAGATCAGGCTCCTTCTCTGATATTTTCCTCACTAATTTTGGAATAGAAATACAAGTGAGTGCTGTGGTCTTTGCATTGCCTTTCCTTTTACTCCCAGAGATTATAAAGAATTGTACTTCCTAGACAGGTGTCAATTCCATCAGAGATGGCCTAAATGGAAAAAACAACTCTCACTTCCAAAGGCATTGATTAAAAATGGTTCTCAGAATTTATTATTAATGAAGAACAACCTCTGAGAATCTAAGTATCAAAGCCTAGAGAATCCCTCAATTATGATGATAATTGCTATTTAATAATAGCATTTATGTTATACTAAGAATAATATTTATATGGCACTTTAGAGTTTTGGGTAGGTTTTTTGTCCAAGCTGTATACCCTCAAGAAGGAAAGTAGCTAAGTATGGTTAATTTTGCCACCACAATGATCTCCTATTATTTCTAGAATTTACAGATTCATGACAAATTAATGGAAGAACCCTTTAAGAAATTAATAAAAATGACATTAGCTTGTGTAGAGGGCAAAGATTCTTAACCATAGGGAGCTGAATACCTAAGAAATCTGCCACCAGGTTTGAGGCAGTCCCTAAGCACAATTAGGAAAAAAAATTACACCTTTCTTTTCACAACTCCTAACAGAAATTTAGAATTTCTTTCAATTATTTCAACAAATTTTTCTCGGGGGCAGCTGGGTAGCTCAGTGGATTGAGAGCCAGGCCTAGAGACGGGAGGTCCTAGGTTCAAATCTGACCTCAGACACTTCCCAGCTGTATAACCCTGGGCAAGTCACTTGATCCCCATTGCCTACCCTTACTACTCTTCTGCCTTGGAGCCAATACACAGAATTGACTCCAAGATGGAAGGTAAGGGTCTAAAAATAAAAAACTAAAAAAAAAAAAAATAAAAAAAACATTTTTCTCAAGAGGGATCCATAGTTTTTCCCACACTACCAAAGAGGTTCGTCACATACACACACACAAAATTAAGAACTCCTAGAACAGGACACGATTTTAAGCTTCAGAATTCTAATTGAGATTCTGTAAGGGTATAATCCCATGTCATACGATTTAAAGGTGGGAGGCAGCTAGGTGGCTCAGTAGATTGAGAAGGGAAATCCTCAGTTCAGATCTTCTATTGGTCATTCAATCTTTGCATCAAATCTTTCACAAAGGGAAAAAAGCCTCTACTCTTGTAAGGAAGCCCATTCCACTTTGAGGAAACCCTAATTGTTACAAAGGTTTTCCTAATATTGCAATAGCTGCCTCTCTAAAACTTTCTCTTATTGTTCCCACTTTCCTCCTCTGTAGCCAAGCAGAACAAATTGTTTACCTTGTCAATGTGAGAGTCATTTTAAAAAATAGCTAACAATGGAGTAACTAAGTAGCTCAGTGGATAGAAAGTGAGGCTCAGGGATGGGAGATCCTGATTTCAAATCTGCCCTAAAACACTATCTAGCTGGGTGACCCTGGGCAAGTTACTTAACCCCAATTGCCTAGTCTTCTACCTTCGAATCAATAGTAACTTAGAGAAGCTTAGTATGGATTCTAAGACAGAAGTTTGTTTTTTTTTTTTAAAGCTATTTATATTATGACTTTAAATTTGCAAAACACTTTCTATATATAAATATAACTATTTACACATGTATTACTTGAAATATATATACATATGTATATGTATTTATACATATGCAGACATAAATAAAACCTCATTTTATTTGATCCTTACAATCAAATATAAGTGCAGTAGGTGTTGTTATTATCTTTTCTTTTATAGATGAGGAAATTGAAGCAAAGAGTTTGGGTGACCTGTCTGTGACATACAACAGTGTAAGCATCCAGAGTGGGATTCAACTGTACATCTTTCTGCTTCTGAGATTGGCCCTGGATCCATTACACCAGCTAGTCTCCTCTCACTTGAAGTTCCTGTAAATGAAGCATCCCTAGTTCTTCCTCGGAATAGATGCCCTGCACAGAGAATTCTCTCCACCCTGACAGCTCTCTTCTGGATGTGTACTACATCATCAATTTCTTTTCTAAACTAGTATCCAGAACTGAACACGGTCCTCCATCCTGGCTGTAGCTTTTGTGGCTGCCACGTCGCTCTGCTGACTCACACAGAGCTTTTAAGTCCACTGAAACCCCTGCCTCTTTATCACAGTTGCTGACATTTGGCCACACTTTTCCCATCCTGTATTTAGTGAGCTGAGGCCCAGACAAAGTGAAACAAAACAACCTCAATCTTCCTTTGAAGTTTCTAACAGTATAAAGTCAAGATGCCTGGCTCAAACTCCATTTGAGAAAAATCTATTTTTTTAAATATTAAGTCTTCTAGTCTAAGGCAGTGGTTTCCAACTTTTTTCCAGCAAAAGGACTCCTTTTTACTTCTGGATGATTTGTGGTTTAGTGAAGAATGTGCTGGTCTTGGGAGTTGGGAAAAAACTGATTTGAATCCTGCCTCGAATACTTTTACACCTGTGAGACCTTGGCCATAAGCACAACCTCTATAGATTTCAGCTTTCTTATTTGTAAAATGATAGAGTTAGAGCTGATAGCTTCAATGGTCCCTTTCATCTCTAAATCTTTGGACCATAATATTAGTTATTATTATTATTAATATCAGTTGACTAAAGAGATTTATCACAACAAAAAGCTATGAAGTATTCTTGTGCTATTCATCACAATGGCATCTAGATACATTTGAAAAATAATAATACCTATCTGAGAGACATGTTATTTACTTAGTCTATAAAATATGTACTCACTTATTTATTATCCCAAGTTATGCCATATATTTGTTGGTGCTAAAGTTCAAAATGACTATGTTTGGCATAAACATGGATTCTCTGACTCCTTGAAATAATTTTGCTTTCCACCCAACTCCCAGGAGCCTGTAGCCCAGTGTTGGAAACCACTGGTTTAAAGCAAATGTAAAAATTTGCTATTGCCCACATTTTCAGTAAGCAAATAACTAAGTGATTGATTTGTAGTTTAGGCTGTCCTATACACAAGGCAGAAAATGAGTCAACAAGTACTCACTGAGGGCTCACAGAGTCCACAGGACTATCTCAGGCATAGAAGGCTGACTGCTTAGATGTGCTGGAGCAAATACGTCATAAATATAGATTGGTGTTTTGTATCAAATGCCAAGCAAAAATTACGAGGGATCATCTAAGTGTAAACACCATGGGTTAAAGCAGAGAGGTCCCTTCTCAACAAACATCAGGCTCCCTAATAATCTCCAAGATTAAATACAAGACCTTTGGCGTTCAAAGCCCTTCATAACCTACCTTCTTTCTACCTTTCCAGTATTCTTACACCTTTCTCCCTACCATATACTCTTCAATCAAATGGCACTGGCCTCCTTACTGTTCTGTAGACAGTCTTAGGTCCAAGGCTAGAATTCACACTAGCTTCACTTTGACTTTTTAGAATTCTTTGCTTCCTTAAAAGTTTAACTCAGGCACCACTATATATATAAGAAAGCCTACGTGTGCCAGCTTCCACCCTAACCTCTAGTAATTAGTGTTCTCTCCTTCCTATATCATCTTATATTTAATTGCCCAAGTAAATTAATTCTCCCAGGATAATGGAAATTCCTTGGGGACAGGGGCTATTTTTTCTCTTACCTTTAAATTTCCAACTCCACTCCAATCATATTGCCTTATGCATAGCAGGCATTTGTAGTAAATAAATGATTTTTTAATTGAATAGTGGAACACAGAAGATAAGACATGAATACAACTAACTCAAAAGGAGAATGTGACAAGTAAATGAGAAAGTGCTTTCAGAGGAGTTCAGGAAGGCCAAAAAACATTCTCAGTGGTCAGATGAAGGGAGAAAAAATGCCCGACATCCTATTCAGTGCCCTCAAATACTTTTTTGGAGTAAGCAGGGCATAAATAAATAGGCCCTTCTTGTTATGTTTACCCGAAAAGTTGCCAGGTGGTTTCATGCTAAGTTCAAAATGCCTACACAAGTGCAGCCCAGGGGCCTCAGCAATGAGCAATGCCCTAACAGCAGAGGGAAATGAAGAAATGTGTGGGCTGTGGTGCTGTGCACCAGGCTTGGAATAATTATCTCAAGAGCCCAAGTTCACATTGCAGCACGTCCGGTTTGAAGCTGCACAAAGTAAAAAACCTAAAACTGCCTCAAAAAAAAAAAAAAAAAAAAAAAAAGAGCCACCTTCCAAAAACAGGCTCTTCCCAAGAGGGAGCCTCTGCTTCCATGAACCACGTTTGCATTTTTCCAATCCTTTTCTTCTAGCACAAAGACATTGCCCTTGCAAAGATCTGAGGGTTGTTATGTAGCATGCATGCTAAAATGAGAAAGAGATCTTCCACAAGCTGTCTGGGTCATAGAGTTAATAGGATCGACTACTCTGGGCTAATGGAAGACTCTAACACCATCCCCCAGGGCCCTCCTTCTTAGAATGATAGAATGTCAGAGTTGGAAGGGACCTATGGGATCATCTATAGTCCAACTTCCCTTCCTGGTGCGCAAATTTCCCATTAATCATACATGAGGCAGGGGAGAGAAATAACTACAAATAATCTGTAGCACTGGGCTACAAGGCTACAAATAAAAAAAAACAAAAACACTAGATTTGGAATCAGGGTTTGAATCCCAGTGGTCATCTACTATGTGATGAACACCAACTCATTTCACCTCTGTAGTCTTTTCTCATCTATAAAATTACTGACTAATAAGATTACTTTCAACACATGTAGATAGCCACAGTGCCAGTATAGTGAGAGCACTAGATTTGGTGACAGAGGACTGGAACCCAAATTCCATCTCTTCCAGATCTGCTGGGAAAAGGTCTTCTGCTCTGTAGAGGCATTGGTCAAACCCAGGATGGTCAGAGAAAAAGACTAGCACAGTGAGTGGTGGCAAAAGTAAACTTGGAACAAGCCCAGGGTTATCCTGAGGCTATGAAACAGCCTGAACAAAGTTTTGTGTATGCTAAACCATTGACTTAAATGTGATTAATTGCTGATGGAACTAATTTTTCATCTCCCATCTCAAGAATAAGGAAAAAATAAATAAAATGGATTTTTAAAAAATGTTGTCTATTTTCTATATGGCCAAAGTAAAAGATTAGGAAATTTTATTTTCTTTAATGAGTTTGGGGACAAATAAAACATTTATTTTTTAAAATCAGAGGAAAATTACTTAAGAAAATGACTACTAATCACAAAAACAGCTGAAATATTCACAGCTTAGATATAGTTTCCTTTTTATAAATAAAATTACTCTGATCTAAATCAATCAGATAGATCAGTATAAGGACTAAAAAAAGGCAGGTGATAATTTAAAAGAAATACTGCCATTTTTTTTCTTTTCTTGATTTTCATGAGAAAAGCTATATGGAGCCAAACATGACTTCAATCTTTTATACCTTAATGAAATATGATCCAGTATGTGAGAAGGGTCAGGAGAAACAATATAAAATGGATAGATCAGTGAAAATTGTACTGATCCTTAGATTATTTTTAAGTCAAGGTGAATTAATAGAGATTTAAACAAAAAGGAACACTGGAAGGAAAATTATACTCATAGGCCTCATGCAACATTGCTACCTTCAAGTCAACGAAATTGGCATTTGTATTTGGGGGGGGGTTAGCATTTTCTATTAATAGTCTGGGGAGGAAAACAGGGACTGACGTGTGAAGCCACTTTACATTTATTATTATTATTATTACAATTTAAAGCAGTAAGATGGGCTAGCCTTGTGATATTCTAGAATTACAGTTATATTGCCCAATGATGAAAATGCAACTCAAAAACGGGAAGCACCAATCTGTGTTAGACACCATCTTCTCTGAAAACCTGATATCTATCTAATTAAAAAAAGAAGTATATATACCAAACTTCATTACCCTAAATTATCTAACCAAGGATCCTCATCATTTGTGGATTTTAATTTAGCTACTTATGAAACTCTTAATATTATTAAGTCTATTCTGATCATTTCAACAAATTTTATTTAAATTTTGAAAAAGTCATGAACTTTCTCACATGAAGAAATAATGTTTCTTTATAGCCATGCCAAGGAAGACATGTCACCTTATAATACATCAGTTTTTTTTTTCTCCAGATCATCATGAAGCCTGAAATTTCTTTTTTTGGTCTCAGTGAAATTCTGGCAGTCTACCCTTAACTTGGGCACATAGTTGACTAATTTCAAACTAAGTGTGACAGGAAGTCGATGTGAAAATAAAAGTGCTGTATGTAAATGTGTATTATCAATGAAAGGACAGAATGGCTGTGACCCTTGAGTGCTCATAGCCTGGTAACATCGGGCAAACTATGAGGTTTACCGATCTCTGATTTGTGGGTCAAAGGGAAACTGTCCTCCTTATAACTTCCTTCAGTGATTAAAACACTTCCTAGCAAGGTAACTCATGAAAGTTTGCAATGATATGTCCCCTTTTAAACAGTCTATGGGCACTGGTGAAACTCGGGAAGTTGGTGACCTGTATACATTCATCATTATCCCCAGCAATGATTTCCCAAAACAGTCGTCTTTCAGTGATGCACAATAAAGGAAGGGATTTAACTCATGGAATATCCAAAACAGAAGAAAGCCTTAAAAATGATTTATGTTATGCATTACATGTTTTTTTGCCTGGCATTCTATCTGCTTCCCTAATTATGTTTTGTCCAAGCTAAAATGAACTATGACCTTCCCCAAGTACAGGCCAATGTAGCAAGAAACAGCATTAGTCTAAGGGTCAGAAGACCTAGGTTCAGTTCCATCTCCAGTGACTAATCTGGGTGATAGGAAGATTGTATAACCGTGGCCTCCTCATCTTCATTTACAAGCTAGGAATAATGGCTCCTACCTACTTCATTTTGTGAAAACTGAATGAGATAATACATGTGAAAGTACTATGTAAAACCACAGAGAAACTTGGAAATGAAAGATATAATTATTATCGCTATCACATACCAACTGAAGGCTTGGGGGTAGAGGGCTGGGGAGAAGGAAGTAGGAAGGGTGCTGAAGCCCAAAAGCATACCACAGGAGGCCCCTCCGTGTTCAGAAAAATCAACAATAAAACATTCCTACAGAAATTCTAGATAACTGGCTAACAGAAGAACTGGGACATTCAAGTCAATTACTTACTAAACCCCTACTAGGTATGAGGGCAGATAGGGGCCCAGAGGGAGCACCACACCAAGAATCAGGAAGTCCATTTTTGTGAGTTCAAATCTAGCTTCAGACATTACGTGGCTGGGTGACCCTGGGTGAGTCACTTAACCCTGTTGACCTCAGTTTCCTCATCTTTTAAAATGAGCTGGAGACGGGGCAGCTGGGTGCTCAATGGATTGAGAGCCAGGCCTAGAGACAGGAGGTCCTGGGTTCAAATGTGACCACAGACACTTCCTAGCTATGTGACCCTGGGCAAGTCACTTAACCCCCATTGCCTAGCCCTTACCACTCTTCTGTCTTAGAACCAATTACAGTATTGATTTTAAGACAGAAGGTAAGGGCTTTAAACAACAAATAAATAAACAAATAAACAAACAGATAGATAGATGAATGAAGAAGGAAAGAAAGGAAGAAAGAAAGAAAGAAAGAAAGGAAGGAAGGAAGGAAGGAAGGAAGGAAGGAAGGAAGGAAGGAAGGAAGGAAGGAAGGAAGAAAGAAAGAAAGAAAGAAAGAAAGAAAGAAAGAAAGAAAGAAAGAAAGAAAGAAAGAAAGAAAGAAAGAAAGAAAGAAACGAAGAAAGAAAGAAAGAAATGAAGAAAGAAAGAAATGAATAAGTAAAATGAGCTGGAGAAAGAAATGGTAAACCACTCCAGTATCTTAGCCAAGAAAATCTCAAATAAGGTCATGAAGAGTTGGACACGACTGAAAATAAACAACAACTGTGGCCTAGGTTCCTTTGCATCTATATTATAATAATGATGATGATGATAGTAATAAAAATAGATATTCCCATTTATAAAGTATCTCTAAGGTTTGTATAACCTTTTCCGCATTACGATCCTATGGACAAGTGCCCTCCTTACCGTCTTGTCTCTTCCTTGCAAATTCCTTTGCCTAGCTTGCTCCTTGTGTTTCTAATGTTCTCTTTAGTCTCTTGGAATTCCTAGTTCCCTTGAAACTCAGTGAAGTTACCTCCTCCTACACTAGGTCATTCTTGATTAACCCTAGTTCTCAGTGCTCTTCACACCTTAAGGACATTACTTTGAATTTAACAGATATATTTCTTGTGTTTACTTTCCTGAATCTATGCACATGTATTCCTCAGGTCAATAGAATGGGAAGCTCCTCATGGACAGAGATTGTTTCATTTTTGTCTTAGAATCCCTAGAACCCGGCACAATGCCTGGTACACGGCAAGAGATTAATGAATGCTTGTTGAACTAAATTAAATGAAGTAATACAGTATCTGCAAACATTCTGTCTATAACATCAGGCCATTTGCCAGTATGCCATTCTTCTCATTTTGCTACACTATAAAATGGAGTACCTATTGTTCTGCATAGTTTAAAGGGTGATGATGAGGTGGAAATGAGATCAATTTGCAATCTCTCATTAGCACCTATTCCATTCTAAGCACAGTGCTTTTAAAATATTAAATTCTTATTTATTGGCTGCAAGGGGTATTACGATCTACTAAAGATTAGGCTGGAGTATCAAACATTAGAAATTGATTATTAACCCCATTTTATGGTTTAGGAAACTGTGGCTAAAAGAGGTTCAGCGACTGGTACATAGTCACAAAGATAAGTTAAAGTACTTCAGGTCAGATTTATACCAAGGTCTCCCAAATCCAAATCCAGCACTCTGTACTTTGCTATGTTGCCTTGCAGAAACCCAGGGACGTAAATTCAGGAATTTGAATAAAGGTAACTGCCAGGGAAAACCAGAATAGTAAAAACATTTCAGAATCAAGCTAGAATTAAAACAAACATAGGAACGAAGGTCAAGCCAGGTAAGGATCAAAGGATCCCAAGCTTTGAAGCCAAAAGGAACCTAAGAGGCCATTTAGTCCTATCCCTCTCAACTTTACAGAAGAAGAAACTGAGTTAAGCATTTTGATTGAGGTCAAACAGCTTCAAAGTAGCACAGCTAAGATCTAAACCAGGTATCCCGAAACCAAATACAGCTCACTTTCAACTGATCCGCAATGCCTCTTGGGTGAGAAGTAACCTTCAGGACAAAGAGCCCATCACACTGTGCGAAGCCCACATTTGAAACTGGAATGAGTAAGGCTGCTCACCAGATAGACCTTAACACAATTCCCTAAGGAGTTGTACCCTCAAATAAGCACAGAAATAATGTACTAAGTAGGATTTGTCATAACAACATTCCCATTGGAATCCTTGGAGCAATTGACTCTCCAAATTCTTCCCCTAACAAAGTATTGGGCATCTATTTATTATTCCCCCTCCAACATTTGGGCATTACAAGGACATTGACTTTCGGATTCTGTCATCCCTGTAATCTATACTTACCACCTTAGACACAATTACCTTTCTGCCATAACATTCATTCCTGCCCAGCGTGGCCCATAATTTTCCACTCCTTCTGCCCACCTCCTATGCCTTTTTTAGTCTGTATTCTATAGTGCACAAATTCCTTGACTGGAAAGCACTTCCCCAACAAACCAGACCAGGCTTTCCCCAGATGAGAGAATTTCCCCAGTAATTCTTTTTCCACTCCCCCATGACTAATTAGTACAGAAGGATGAGTTGGCCTTACTCTTGCTCCTTTTACTAAAATGGTATTCCACTACCATCATTCCATAAAGTCCTTTTTGAAAATATACTGTCTTCACCTCCCCTTCCCTCCCAGTCTTCCTAAGCAAACAAGTCTTTTCTGGCTTCCATTCTGACCAAGAGAATGTTAGCACCTTGAGGTCAATGAATTTTGTAGGGTCTTTTTTTTATTCATATGGTTAGCACACCGCTTTACACAAAGTAAGCAATTAATAAAAACTTGCTGAATGAATAAGGTTCATTTGCTTGGCTAAACTGTACAGTCCTCATGATTTAAGCAATGAGAGACTACTCTGACTTCCTGCTGTGCCCATCATGCCAATCATCAATCCTTGATACACAATCTACTTTCTAGTCTACTACTATTGTTATTGGGAAAACTAACAAGAATGCATTGACTATATCCACTATAAATCCATGCTCTTTAAGCCTCAGTGGGGGTTTTATTGTTGCCTTGTAATTGTTTTAGTCATCTTTTTGTTGTTGTTGATTCCCTATCTCATAGCTCATAGCAGCTACTCCAAATCATTTCCAAACTCCTTCCTCTAGCTCCCAATTAGTCTTCCATTCCTCCCATTTGGCAGATGACTTCTTCTACTTCAAAGAGAAAGAAATTTTTTCAGTTGGAACTGTCCCTGACGATCAGAGCAGCTTCTTTAACAGATGAGGAAAATATATCAAGGCAATGACATATCAAGGCCTATATCATGGTGAAATGTCTTGTTTAAGATCAAACGCTCGATAGTGGCAGAGCTGGGATGAGAATACACTGCCTAAGTCCCATCAAGAGCTCTTTCTAGGACTCCATACTATCTTCATTGAGGTAGAGGCCATCCAGATTCCGCCAGGGAACTTGAGCTCCCTAATAACTTCCCTTCTCTATCAACTCCTCTACCATTCCCTGTGGTCTCATTAGCTACCTTCAAGACCTTGCTCTATCAATTGCTCAGTCCTACTTCCATTTTCAAATTATCTTGACTATTTCTTTCTCCTTAGACTTCAGAGATACTCAAATTTCTAGTCACTTAAAAACAACAACCGAAACCTTTCCCTTTAAGTTATGTCCTCACTATGCACTTGCTCTTAAATACCTTGTTCTCTGGTTTCTACCCTCCACTCCTCCCTTAAGACTAAAGCATTTCTTTCAGAGGTTATCAATGACCTCCCTCTCAATCACTTATACTACACTGGCACACAAAGCAAACTATTGCCACTTCCAGGCTTACTTCTGTCTCTTGATATCCCAACTTCTTGATGTTCTTAGTTGAGGTATATATTGCATCTTATACCTTCCCTCTGAGATAATCTATACAGTTCTATGTTTTAAATGACTTTTTTGTATATGGTTGCTTGTATGTTATTTCCTCTATTAGGATGGAAGTTTCATAAGGACAGATTGGTTTTTCTTTTCTTTTATCATCAGCAGAGTTTAACATTGAGTCTGGCACAAAGTAGGTATATACTGGCTTGACAAAATACTGACTCAGCCTCAGGATTTTAGAGTAGAATCAGAAAATGTCATGTTATAATTGAAGAAAATGAGACATAATAGTTAAATTTGCCCAAGGTCACACTGCTGGTCTGTCAGGCTTACAAATCAGACTCCTATATATTAAGTCTACTATCTTTTTTCTTAAAAATATACCATACAATGATCTTTTTTTAGTCTTCATTTGCCTTGACTGCTTTTGGATTTGAAAGAGTATCTAACTGTTCTTGAAGTGATCTTCTCAATCTACTATCCTTGTTCTGATTTTCCCTCTCTTCATGGCTTCTGATTTCTTGATGAGATCTCATTCTTCTTGCCCTCTAAATAAAATTTCGTCAAGGTTCCATCCTCATTCATTTTTCTTCACTATCCCCTGTTGGGGACACATTGTTCTTATAGGCTCTTTTATCATCTTTATAAAGATGAGAAATTCCAAAATGAACAAAGCCTTTGACCTAGAGTTCAAATTTAACTTCAGACATTACTAACTGTGTGATCTTGGGCAAGTCACAACTCTTTCATCCTGTTTCCTCACCTGCAAAATGGGGATAATAATTGCACCTGCCTCCTAGGGTTACTATGAGGGAAAAAATGAGAACATTTGTAAAAGTGCTTTGCAAATCTTAAAGTGCTATATAAACATGAGCTAATCTCCCAAATCGTTGTCTCTAGCCTTGAGCTCTCTCCTGCGCTTCAGTCCTTTATTTCCAACTCCCTGCTGGACATTTCACTTGAGGATTGCCATACTGCTATTCTAAACTTAATACATCACGAAATGAAATCATTTTCTCAGCATCCTTGAATGGTACGTTATCTCTTCCTCATAACCAATCAATGGACATGTTCTGTTGGTTCTATTGCCAAGTTGATTCTACTGTATCCTTTATCTGAATGCTCCTTTTTGCTTCCATCACCACCACACTGGTCCAGGCCTTTATCAGATCAAGGCTAAACTATTATCATATTTCTCTCAGTGGCTTTCCTCACTTTGGACTTGCCTCTAATTAATCCTATATTTGGTTATCAGATGGTCAAAGTAAAGTGACATGTACTTACTTATAAAATAGAACACTTATTTATATAACAGAATAGAAGGAATGTCAGGAACTATGCCCCATCTCCAGTATCCTTACTCACCTATGTTTCATTAAGTGAACACTGATGATATGATGGCTTTTAGCCATCAGACTATAAATGTGGCTGAAAAACATATGTCTCCCTAGTAGTCTTTCCTAAATTGTACAATGACTGATTGATGAACATTTATTAAGCAACTACTACTTTATTTAACTACTGGGAAAATCTGAACACTTAATACGTCTCTCTACTTGTAATGGCAGCCTCAATACTGGTTGGTGGGTCAAAAAGGAAATCTAATATTGGTAGGTTAAAAAAGAAGAGAGAGCTATATATATATATATATATTGCAAATCACATCTGCATAAGAAACTTAAATAAGAAAAGAGAAATAAAAGCAAAGCAGGAAATTATTTGCAAATGGGTGTAGGGAAAAGTCCCTTTTAGAGGGTAGGATCCTCACATTAAACAATTTGAGGATTTTTTTTATCCCTTACTTTCCATCTTAGAGTCCATACTATGTATTGGTCATAAGGCAGAAGAGCAGTAAGGGCTAGACAATGGAGGTTAAAGGACTTGCCCAGGGTCACAGAGCTAGGAAGTGTCTGAGGCCATATTTGAACCAAGGACCTCTTGTCTCTAGACATGACTCTCAATCCACTGAGCCATCCTGCTGTCCCCAATATGGGGATTTTGATTGAACATTTGATATAAGTCAATAGTGGGGCATGGCAGTCAGAAACCCTTATGCAGTCTTAGGCTACATTAACAGAAATATTGTATTTATAATGAGTGAACTTAATGGTCCCACTATGTTAACCCTAATCAGATGAAGAGTACTGTATTCAATTCTGAACACCAAGGTTTAAGATGGTTATTGACCTGCTCCAAATATTGAACCCTAGGTATAATGTTTTGCTTTTAGCAAACACTTAAAATAAACATTTGTTTAATTTCATCTTGCCCAACTTTACTATCTTCTGGATGAAGAACTCAAGATGCTTACAGAAGTGACATTTCTAAGGTCACACACAGTTGCACTGTCAAGACTAGAACTCCAAATTTCCTATTTTCAGGCCAAAATTCACTATTATACTGCAAGTCCTGAAGTTTCTTGTATTCTTCCAAAGACAAGACACTAAGCTAAAGCAACTTGGCAAAAATAAAAAATAAAGTAAAACTTCTATTTGACTAGAGAATGATGGAAAAGAAAGATAAGAGAGACAAGAAGGGGGCAGCTCATTCTTTATACTTCTGAGTACAAAATGAGCACTCTCATTTCTGGAAAAAGAATATGTTGTTGAGAAACCAAGAAGACCATAATCTTCTCTCCTTCCCTCCTTAAAAAAAAAGAATCAAGGGACCTATTTGAAACTTTAAACTATTACAACAGTCGGTTCCACTGCTAGTCTTGCACAGTCTTTTTACAATTTCCACTTCCTTTGTAGCAATTACTGTGGTTATGTGAAAAAGAAACAGTGAGGAAGTTGAACATCTTAGTAAGAGACTATTAACATGATGGCCAAAAAAACTCAAGAGGGCCCAAAATAGAACAGGTCGCTCATTTATTTACTGTTACACTGGACTTTGTATCAGAGAGCAATTCCCAGTTGGTGTGATTCTAACATTTTCTTTTCTTTTCTTTTTTGGGGGGAGGAAAAGAAATTACAATTAAAATGAATCTCATGCATTTCCTTGGCAGACTGTGTCTAAAGTGACTGAAGGCTTAAAAGAAACATGAGAGAGGTGAAATACAAAGGAAGATAATTTCATGGCAAAGATGCTGACAAAGGTAGCAAGTTTTCCATTGAGACAGGACTCTGAAATGTCTACATAGTCAAGAAAAAGAAAAAACATTTACCAAGCCAGAAAGGAATAAGGAATCAAAGCACAGGCTGCCTACTGAACATGTCCAGTTTCCCTATCAAAAAGGCAAGACTTCTTGTGCATATGGCAAGTTTGGGGATGATGTTTGTAATAGACACAAGTGAAAGAAATAAAGAAAATCAGTACCTGAAAACAATTAGGAAAGACTTCATGAAAGTGGTATTTAAGTCAAGCCTGATTCTATGTGATGAAGCAAAAGGGAAGAGGGGATGTATTCCATGCAATATTCCATACAATAGCATAGAAGTGGTATATAGCAATGTTATATGTGAAAAAGAGTGAGAAGACCAGTATGGTAAGAGGGTGGGTGAGAAAATGCTATATAATGATACTGGAAAGATAGCTTTGGGCCAGGTCTTATGAAGGGCAATTGATAATTAAACTGTTATTTATTAAATTCTATTAAAGTAGGTTATATCTTATTAAATAAATACTAAATATAGTTTATTAAATATAAATATTATGAAATCAAGTAATAATGAGTGGTCTGGTCTGAATGGAAGAATATATAGCATATAAAAAGAGGAATAATGCTAAGTAAGACTGAAAAGCTGACAGATTATGGATGGCATCCTATGCTAGGCTAAAAGAATGTGTATTTTTCCCCATAGTCAACAGATAGTTGCTGAAGGTTTTCAAGTTTTCAAGAAAGTGGCAGGTGTGTTTTAGGAAGATTATTTTGGGGAGAGAGAGGGGGTTATTTTAATAGTCCAGGCAAGAGGTGATGAGGGTTTGACCTGGGGTGTTTTCACTATAACTGGAGAGCTGGTGGGAGGGGACTGAAAGCATAATGGGGAGACAGTCAATGGGGCCTGACAATTGGAGGTAAGAGATGAAAGAAGAGTCAGATATGATTTTGGGATGCTAAGCCGAATGGACTGGTGGCATGGCAACCTATCTACAGGGGCAGGATTAGTGGCAGTGTTTGGTATAAGTACCTGCACCAGCTCGAAGTAACCTGGAGCCTGTTCTACTTATGACAACTCCATGAAAAATCCAAGATAAAGTTTCCAGAAGGAGGGATACTCAACAGTATCAAATGGTGCAGAGGGATCAGGTAGGAGAAGAAGAGGTAATAGGATTGAGCAGTACTGGTTATTGTTTCACATAACTGACAGAATAGAAGTGAGTAGTTGGTGAGAAAGGTGGAATTTTTTGCAGATAGCTTTTTCTAGGAGCTTGTCCTTGAAAAGGAAATACAACTGGAGGGGATGTGAGGATCCAGTGAAGGATTTGTTTCCAAAAACAAGGGAGAGTTGGGATAGTTTGTAGACAAGAGAGAAGAAGCAAGGAGATAAGAAAAGAATGAAAAATAAGGGAGAGAGGCGATGCCAAAAGGTGCAAATTCTCAAAGGAGAAAGGAGGGGAAGAAGATCAAGGACACAAATGAATGGACAAGAGTTAAAGAAGAGAAGGACCCCAAGTGGTTTTTCTTTTGCCATTTTAATTCATTGCCACATCAGAGCCTTTTTATCATAAACAAAACAACAAAAATCAGATACTTCATCATAGTTCTGCTTAATCAAGGTGCTAAAGAAGAGCAAAGGAAAGAGGTTTGGGAAAACAAATTTCCAATTTTGCTACTACTTAGTTGTGTGATCATGAGTAAGCCTTCTTCCCCAGGTCTCAATTTTGCCTTATCTGTAAAATGAGGTTGTATTTCTTAGAACCCCCCGCCAAGAAAAGATGGGAGGGAGAGAAAATAAGACCATAGTAAATTGAAAAAAAATTTTTTTTAATTAAAAGGCTTTGTTTTCTTAAATGAGGCTAGATTAAAGTACTTCCAAGTTCCTTTCCAGCTCTTATGATTCTATGAAATTCTTCCAGTAAATTAACAATTTATAAGAAATTAGCTTTTTTTAAAGGGCTAGGCAGCATTTAATTATGAAGAACAGGAAAGCCTTGGAAACAAAGTAAGGTTCATTAATCGGTCTCGGGATTTTTCCACACTGAATTTTCTGTGTTTTGAGAAACATGAAGTTCCCTCATTTTGCTCAGGAATGGGGCAGGAGAGCTAAGTGACAAGATGAGCATTTCCTGAGCAGAAAGAATACTTACTTAATTTTCAGTATGCCAAGAGTGGGAAGGTGGGACAGAGAACCAGCTGTGTATTTTGGAGTTCATCCATAAGGGGCCAAACCTCATAACCCAGGTAGGGAGGGAGGGACCAGTTCCAGGTTGAATAAAGATTGAACAATTGACTGTACTTATATTTGATGAGTCATTTTTAAATGACAATCACTTTCTATTTAAAGACCTCCATTTATAAGACTACTTTTAATGTAATCTGTGATCCAGTGCAGAAAAAGTACAAAATTCCCATTGAACTTCCAACCTTGTCTCCTCTGTTACATCCTGCATTGTTTAAGACTGTTTGCTAAATAGTCAGAATACAATTAATAGCTCATAATTCCAAAGGCTCATTTTTATAAGCAACTTTAAAAAGAAACTTTTTTCCCCTAGTGAAAGGCGACAGAACATAAATATCTAGTGAATGAGGTATAAGGGATCTCCAGATATATACTGCTTGTAATCTTGTTTTCTGCAAAAGACATTTTCATGCAACACTATAGTAGAAATGGCCAACTTTGGGGTTCCAAATGGCTGTATTGGCTTTCTATGGGTTTTTCTCTGTTTGAAAAAATCAGATTATTTCTCCATCCTCCTGTACCCTGGGACAGAATCTAGCAATTTCAAATTTCAGGCTCTATTTACTGAAGTGGAGAACTAAAACAGTCAGTGAACTTATATTATTTTTAAATGCCTAAGGAATAAAGTTATGCCTAATATTCAGGTTTCATAGATATATCATATTTAAGCACCACTCTGGCTTTTAAACTTAAAAAGACCAGTGCCATGAGGATGAAAAATTTTGATGCATTTTAAATTACTACTATGCATTAGGGTTAAAAAGTACTTTGCATATAACATATCCGTTCATCTTCACCACAATTTTGTGAAGCAAGGACTGAAAGCACAATTGTCTCCATTTGCAGATGAGGAAACTGAGGCTGAAAGCTTGAGGGCCTTTCTATAACAATAAGTAATATATTAATGTCTCCAATTTAAATACAAAGAAGTTGAAATACCTATAGTAATTCCTCTCTCAAAAACAAGATTTTTATATGTACCCGGTGAAACCAGAAGACTCTTTCCAAAAAGTATTTCTGTGAACCTCTCCACTTTAGTCCTGCAACAGCATGGAGGTGAAAAAAAGTGGTGCCAAAGCCTACATCAGCACAGGCTATCTCAGCACAGGCTTTTCCATGTCAGAAAGACAGACTTGATGATGGACTTTATGATTTTCATCCAAGGACAGCCTTGCTGGCTTGGACAGGCTCATTACCATGTTACCTGCATTGAAGACTTCTGAGGGCATAACAACTAAGGGTTAAGGCATAGAAGTGATGGAAACCAGGAATAGAAACCAGAAATATTCTAGAACCTTGAAATATTAAAATCCTAGCATATTCAGTACAAAAATGACCAAATTGGCACTATAAGTTTTATATGAATAGAAAGTAATAGAGTCATAAACCAGGGGAGCTAGGTGGCTTGATGGATAGGGAGCCAGGCCTAGGATGGGGAGAATCTCAGTTCAAATCTGGCCTCAGACACATCCTAGCTGTGTGACTGTGAGCAAGTCACTTAACCCCCATTGCCTAGCCTTTACCATTCTTCTGCCTTGGAACCAATACCTAATCTTGATTCTAAGACAGAAGATAAGGATTTTTTTAAAGGGGAAAAAAAGAGTAATAAACCAAATGTCAAAAAAACAACAAAAAACAAAGTTTAAACCCTACTTCTGGCACTTTAATAGTTGTATGAACATAGGCAAGTCACTTATACTCTGTGGGTCCTAATTTCCTTATTTGTAAAATAGGAATAATAACATCCTCAGTGCCCAATTAGAGGGTTCCTTACCATAGGGACACAGATCTACAGCTGTAAGAGACATCAGAAGCCATTCAGTTCAATTTCCTCATGTTACATAAGGCTCAGAGAGATTAATTTATCCAGGGTCACATAGGCAGAATGCATCAGAGATAGGATTTGAACCCTGGACTTCTGGCTCAATAACCAGTATTCTTACCACTGTCCCAAGCTGCCTCCCTCATCTGGATAAAAATGAGGCGATATCTACAAAGCATTTCACACATTTTAGAGTATAAGATGTATGTCAGCTGCTATTATTACATTTCCTCTACTGCCTCAATATTTGTTCAACTTAAATGCCTTAAGCTTTTTTTCAATACTCATCAAATCTAAATTCACCATGAGTTCATCTTCAGGCCATTACTCAGACTAACAAAAGGGTGATGTTCAGGGGTTAAGACAAAAAAAAATGTGGATATTCTAAACAAGACTATATTTAAAAGGTATACCAAGAACATAATTCATCCTATACAGCGATAACCTGTATAACATCGTTCTCACTGATATCATTTTAAAGCAATGTCACTAAAAAAAACATACTAAAATACTCTAACAACATTACTAAGTCCCATTCTAACCTTGATTGGCAGGTTGCCCATTAATGACATGGTTTCTGTGGCACTAACTTTGCCCCAGTAATTAAACTCTTTATTCCTCTCTAGGCTACACTCCAGACTTTCTCCACAATGCCCCAGAAACCTCTTCATCCTGGAAGCTCCCTCCTGTCTTGGAATTAGCACCCTGGAAATACTCTCCCCCTCTGAAACTTCTCCCTCTTATAGGACAGCTCCTCCCAAGACCCTCATTTAAGGAGTATGACCACACCAGCCATATCTTATTCCTCTCCAGGTTGCCTTCTGCACGTTCTTTCCCATGATCAAATGAGAATGATTATCAGACACTGAGCCTAGTGCCTAGCCCATAATAAGTGTTATAGAAGTGTTAGTATTATTATCATCCCACTTTTGTATTCCTCCCCCTTCTTTGCAGCTTTTGTGTTGTCAGCTATGTGTTGTCTTCTGACAAAAGAATGCAAGATTCTTAAGGATAAGGACTGCCTTTCTTTTTGCATTTGTGTTTGCAGCATTTAACAGAACTTGCCACACAGTAAATATTTTATAAATGTTTGCTAAGGGGCAGCAAGGTAACACAGGGAATAGAATGCCAAGCCTGGAGTCAGGAGGACCTGGATTCAAATTTGGTCTCAGATACTTCCTAGCTGTGTGATCCTGGGTAAGTCACTTAACCACTTAACTCTTCTGTCTTAAAATTGATACTTAGTATCGATTCTAAGAAAGAAAGAATGGGTTAAAAAATTAAAAATTAAAAAACCTATGTACAAATAAACCAGATAGAGGAAAATTTTGAAATAATTTCCAAAGGGAAGATATAAGAATAAATAGGGATGGAAAGGAGGTGAGATTTTACTACCTGGATAACATATGGTATGTTTGTGCAGGTATAAGATATGGTTGAGAGGCTTTTCTTTTCCCTAACTCTCAAATTGAAAGAAAAGAAGGCAGGCAGGGAGAATGTGTATCCCAGCTGTTAACTGTGGATTACTGGGAGGCCTCAGTTATAGGAAGGGGTCCATGAATCCATATGCTCACAAGCATTTTTATTTTGATCTTTATTTAGCTTCAACAAAATATGCAGCACAACTATTATAAACAAGTGAAAATGCTGAGGGTAAGAATAATGAAGAGTGTGGAGAAGAGGAAGAGAAGAGGAATTGCGGGAGGATTGAGCAGGCTTTGAATGCTGGCTCTTTCCTGGGGTCTCTTATCTTTTCTCTCTGCATGATTTCACTTGGTGGTCTCATCACTCCTTATCTTTATGCTTTATTTATTCAGTTATTCAGTCGTTTCTGTCAGTCATATCCAACACTTCCTCTCCTCAACTACCTGCTGGACATCTCAAAAAGCATGGTCCAGAGACACTTAAACTCAACAGATCCAAAACTGAACTCTTGCCTTCAGGACTTCCCATCATTTCCTGAAAGCAGCACACAATTTAAGAAGGGAAGAATTAGCTAGATGCCTCCAAAAGCCAGGCATCCAAGCATCAAAGCAACCAAAAGAGCCTTAAAAGTGTGTTTAAAGGCATGTACCAACATAACTAAATATTATGACCTAAACAATTTAAAAAGCTTTCTTTGAGCTTTTCTTCTAGCTATTAAACAGGAAACAAAGATAAGTAAGACATCATGTATCAAAGTTCTCAGAAGTCCAGACATAACTACAACAAAAAAGGATTCAAAAGTTTGCCAGTAAGCATCTATTAAACATCTACTCCATGCTGGGCATTGTGCAAAGTTTGGGGACTACAAAGAAGGGTAACAACAGTCCTTGCCCTCAAGAAGATCACAATCTAATGAAGCAGAAAACATATAATTAACTAGGTATATACGTTCTATGTACTGAGTAAATAAATAGCTGTGAGTGTGTATATGAGAGAAAGGCAGAGAATGCAAGCACACAAACTTATTATGTGCCAGTTACTGTTCTAAGTGGTGGGGCCCCAAAAATAAGGCAGCAAGACAGTCCTTGACCCCCAAGGAGCACAATCTAATGGGAGAAGACAACACACAAAGGAAAGCTGGAAGAGGATGGTGGGCACATGGCATGTGCCTGGCCAGGAAGTGATATGAAGACACTGGCAAAAACATAACATAAAACAAAACAAAACAAAGCAAAACAAAACAAAACAAAACACCAAACAAACAACAACAAGAAAACAAACAAACAAATATCCTCTCCAGTATTTTTGCTAAGAAAACTCCAAATGAGGTCATGAACAATCCGACATGATTTAAAAACAATTAAACAACAACAATAGATGGTGTGGTGTAACTCAGCACATGGAGTCAGGAAGACCTAAGAACAAATCCTTCTTTGTATACTTACTAGGTATTTTGTCTGGAGGCCAAGTCACTAAACCTCTATCTGCCTCAGTTTCCTTTTCTGTAAAATCTAATTCAACAACTATATATCTGTGTGCAAGTCCTCATGTCAGACATTGGGGATACAAGTAGCTAGTATTTTAAAAGGCTTACAAAATGATTTACATATCTGGAGATTTCTGAAGTAGATGAGAGGTAGGAAGGCAGGGGCCATTATTTACTAGTTTGATATTGAAGTTCAAAAATAAACTCCTTCAAAGCTCATGAGTTAACAGCACATTCCTTTTAAGAGGAGTTTATAGGAAGCATACATACATATTAAAATTGTTCATTGGTTCAATTTGACTTGCTTATATTTGGTCCAGATCCCTTGGCTTTTCTAGTAAGTGCTCCATTTTAGCTCCAATTCCCATATGATCAATTCAAATCTACTCAAGAGCACCCAAAAAATATCCAAGTGCCAAAGGATCACAGACCACATTTGATCCAACTAAAGTAACTGATGATGACTCTAACTAGCATTAATTTAGCATTTTAGGGTTGCAAAGTGCTTTACAACCTTTATGATATTACCTCAGTTTATCCCCACAACAATCCTCAGAAGGTAAGTACTATTATTAACCTCATTTTTGACAGATGAAGAAACAGGAAAATCTGTGATCCTGTGATTCTGTGAATTCCTGAGTTAAAGGGTGCCAAAGATAAACATAAAAAGTCACAAATGGCATCAGCCCTAGCAGTGCACTGAGATCAGAGTCCTGGGATTTAGAGATGGATGATACCTTAGAGATCATCTAGCACAATCTTCTCAATTTATAGATAAGGAAGCAAAAGTTCAACCACTTCCCTTAAGACCAAACAACTAATTAGAGACAGAATCACACAAATTTAAGGTCCCTTCTACTAGATCACCTAAGAAAGCAACTTGATAGAAAGGAAAAAGTATAGTTATTTTCCAGGAACAGTTGGAGGGGATGGGAGTGGGGGGAGGGTGGATAGCAAAGCACAGGATTGACTTGTTTTATTTGTACTTATTTATTGTTTATAAAGGGGAAGGTTCCCAGGGAGGGTGGGAAATGGGACTCATCACTGGGAACTGACAGTGTCCCTTTTTTTTTAAGCACTAATAAAAATAAATAAAAATAATTATATGGAAAAGACAAAAAAGGCAGGACTGAAAAGACATAAAGAAGTTGTACACATCAAGAAAGGGGGGCATCTGAAAGGAACAAATGAGAAAAAGAAATCAAAAGACTTTTTAACTAGGTGCTTAGTTAATCAAACAGAATATTTATTAAGCATCCACTCTGTGCTAAATGCTAGGCCCTAGAGAATCAAAGATAAAATATAAATAAGTGCCTATTCTCAAGGATGGTCTCTAAGGCTCCGTCTAGGTCTCAACACCATGATCAATTCCTACATTCTTCCTTTTCCTGCCCAAGCAGCAACTTGGCCCAGCAGATAGAGCCCTGGGCCTGGAATCAGAAGATTTCCTCATCTGTAAAACAGGGATAATAATGGCATCTATTTCCCAGGGTTGTAAAGTGCTTAACATAGTAAGCTCTATATAAGTAAATGTTAGTTATTGTTATTATTATTAATATGTGATGATCTCTCTTTCTGTACACACACAGATATATATATACATATATATGTATAATCCTAAATTAACTATCAATTAACTAATACTAACTAATACTTAACTTATCTGGGCTTTGTTTTTCTCTCTTTCACTAGGAATAAATAACCCAACTTGATCCAAATGGTTTCTGGAAAGATTAATGAAATTATATATGTGAAGTGCTTGTATAATCTCTTAAAGAATAGAAAGTATTCTATGCCCCTTTTAAACCCCAAAGTTAAGTTCATTCTTTAAAGCCTCTATTCTTTGGGTTTAAGGTATGCAGGGCAAATGACAAGGGGAGTATTTGGATTTATTGCGAAGCACTGATGATCTTATTCATGATCAGGAAAAAAAGTTTAAATTGCTAAGACTTATTGTAAAACATTGTCTCTCTGTCTCTCTCTCAGGACTGTGCCTCTCATGCCACCACTTTCCCCCTACCATCCATTTCCAGTTTGCTAATAAAATGAAAGTTTCTAACTGCATTCCCTCCTGCTGTGAAAAAAGCCTTCATTTTGCAGAGGGACTATCTCTACCACCTGCACTTTCTGAATATTCAATTCTGACTCTCATTAAATAACTATTTTTATGCTCCTTTACTTGATGAATTTATTGTGAGTTCCTTTTAGTTCCTGTTTTCATTATTTTCATGCAGTCCATAAAATTATACTACAAAGAACAACTAATTTTGCTTAGACATTTCATAATTCTAAGTATGAAGAGGAATTCAGCACCCACCTTTTTTTCCATGGAAAAATGTTGAAAATTCCATTCAGTTCACTTGAATTCACAGAATGACAGCATTATAGAGCAGAAAGGGCCTCAGAGGAACTAGCTCAAACCAACATCTAAGCAAGAAGCCATTCTAAGGCATAGTAACAAGCAGTTATCCAGTCCTTGCTTACAGGTCTCTAATGATGGGGAACTCACTTATGAGGCCAGCCAATTTCACCTTTTTTACAGCGTTAATTTTCAGGGCGTTTTCCCTCATATCAAGCTAAAATTTAATTCTCTGTACTTCTATGCATGCATTATTGCTCCTTAATCTGCTTTCTGGGACCAACTGGGAGAAATATATGACCTCTTTCCCAAGGTAGTCCTTCAAATCCCTGAAAATGCACTCCTCATCATCATAGTTTTGATATTTGCAAACATCATAGTTTTGACGTTTGCAATGCACTTTTATAAAAATTGTCTCATTCAATCTTCACAGCAACTCTGGGAGATAAGAGCTATTATTATTTCCATTTTACAGATGAGGAAACCAAGGCAAATAGGAACTAAATGACTTGCTCAGAGTCACATGATAATTAAAGTATCTGAGGCCACATTTGAATTGGGATTGAATTGGCTCCATGTCACTCCCTCTATCCACAATGACACCTGGCTGCCTTCTATGATCACTAAAACTCTTCAAACTTCTCTCTTCTCCATGCTAAAGTCACAATTTCTTCAACTATTCTTCATACAACATGATTTTATACCTCATATCACTATGCTAACTCTCCTCTGTTTTGAGTCCACTTCATCAATATCCTAAAATATCCCTCTCAGAACTAAACATAATTCTGTCACATGTGGCCTGATCAGAGTTGGGTATTAGTAGTATTAAAATGTCCATTCTAGATACAATAATTATATCCATGCAAACTAACCCCACATTAGCTTTTTTGGCTGCTATTAAAGATTCCTGATTAATATTAAATTTGTCACCCACTAAAACTACTTTCTTCCTCCATAAGGTTGTCACTTACCCTTTCCTCACTTTCATTCTATCCCAACAACTATATTTTGAATCCAATAAGGACTTTACATATATTTCTATTAAGTTTCATTTATTAAAAATCAGTCTAGCATTTTGGCTCACTTAAGATTTTCTGAATCTCAATTTTGTTGTTCAACATATTAATGTGTGTGTGTGCACACAACCACATTAGAGTTTATATAAAACAGTACCTGTTCTCATGGATTGCACAATGTAGAAGGGAGATATGGCCAACATTAATAACAGTAATACAAAATAATACATGGTATCATGTAAAAGAGCTGTGGACTAATGTCTAACACCTAAAAGGAAAAGGCTGTTGATGATCCAAGGGAGTAAGATCAGATTTTTTCCTGTAAAAGGGTATTTAAGATGGGCTTTAAAGGCTGAGTAGGTAGTTTTGTGTGGGAGGCCAAAAAAGTAATCATTCCTCACACGCGAAACAGCAGTAAAAAGGCACAAGGTAAGAATGGAGAGATGGATGACATATATTCCAGGCTTTCTTCTTTTAATCTGATTCGAATTTGGTTTCTGACTCTCTTAATACTTTTTCCAAACACAATGATTCTTCTAAATTTGCCCTGCATGAGGAGTAATCTGTTAACAACAATTTATAACTGGTAAATACATCTGGTAATGCTTTCACAAGCTTTATTTGATTTCTAGAAAGATTCATTCAGAAAATCATTTCACTGAATAAATATCACATTTTTGTTTTTGTTAATAAACACCTCACAGAAGCTGAGGAGAATATTAAGGGTTTTTCTGAGCTATAGAGAACATAAAAGGATATGCTATAAGAACAATGACCTCAGGTAAAAGTATATTCCCTTCACACAGGACGCTGCTTGAAAAATATTCATTCAACTACCCAGTCAACAAATATTTAAGTGCCTACTATGTGCAAAGGCCCCATATGAAGTGCAGGAGGCCAGAAATCAAGATAAATAAAGTACAATCCCTTCCTGGCCCAAGTAGAGGCAAAATAATATCCAGCAAGGGAATTAAGACATTTATTTACGTGAATATTAATTGCATTGATATTAATTATTATATTTGTATAGCACTGGATTATTTGTTATTAGTAAATATTAATATAAAAGTAATAGTTACTAATCTATCATTAATATTTCAATCCTACTGACTTCAAAAGTTCTGCAATCTCTTTAATATAGGTCTTCCTCTATCCTCCCTTGCCCATCCCCCTGCTGAGAACAACCCCTCGATACTGTAGCAGATTGTTTCACGAGTGGCTGTCCTAGATAATCCAATGACCTGGAGAATTAATTCCTAGAGCTTAACTAGGCTGGTCTCTGGACAACAATTTGTGGTCAGACTTAAACCAATGTAGAATAATCATACAAAAATATTAAGGCAAAACAAAATATGTTACATATCAATTCAAATCAAAATAAAAGAGAAAAGAGTATAGAATGTGAGTCCCTTTGAGGGCAGGGAATGTTTCACTTTTATATTTTTATCGCTGATATGTGGGACTGAATAAGAATGATGTGAATATTTGTTGATTAAATAAAGAGGTCCAAATAAATGACTGAAGTGAGAGATCATCTCCAGACTGGGGAGGGAAGATGGGAAGTAGGAGGGGAAGAGAGGGAAGAGAAGCATCCACTGGGAAGACTGATATGGGTAGATAGCTCCCAAAGATCACATCGAAGGATTGTGCTGTCTTTCATACATTTACTTTGAAATAAAAGCATCCACCAACATTTCATCTATGATGACTTATTACACACACACCTGGCATAAACATCAAGTGAACAGTTTTTCTGTCATTTACAATTCTTTGTGACCCCATTTGGGGTTTTCTTGACAAAGATACTGGTGGAATGGTTTGCCATTTCCTTCTCCAGCTGATTTGAAAGATAAGAAATGGATACAAATGGGGTTAAGTGACTTGCCCAGGGTCACACAGCTAGGACATATCCGAGTTCAGATTTAAACTGTTAAGATTAAAATTCTCTGGAGACCATTATCTTAATTTATAATTATTTGTTAAATAAAAATTGGGTCAGAGAAAGAAAAGGCATCAGTCCCCTGTGGCCAGCAGTTCCTAGCTGTCTTGTCTCACAGTGATTTCTGAGCCAAAAAGAGTAAGGCTCAAACCTATAACTTCTGTCATATCACTTTTCTGGGTCTCTCTAATCGGCCAGACGACCTCAGTCCTGGTCAGAGGCCAGTCTTCTGGACACCAGGAATCAGGAGTCTTGTGGACAAGAGGTAAGTGTCTTACTGGTGGGTCAAAGGGATTCACAAGGCTTCTGGCATTCTCCTAGGGTGTTATATGCATCCCCCTAATAAAGTAAGCCTCAGGCTTTGTTCTTGATTCAATCAAAAGGTAGGGTTCACACTAATATTTTTGGTGGAGTTGTGAATTGGTCCAACCGTTCAGAAGGAAAATTTGGAACTATGCCCAAAGGGCTTTAAAAGACAGTCTGCCCTTTCATCCACCCATACCATGGCTGGGTTTGTGCCAAAGAGATCATAGGGGAAAAGACTTGTACAAAAATATTCATGGCCATGCTCTCTGTGGTGGCAAAATATTGGAAAATGAGAAGGTGTCTATCGATTGGGGAATGGCTAAACAAATTGTGGTATATGCTGGTGATGGAATACTATTGTGCTCAAAGGAATAATGAACTGGAGGAATTCCATGTGAACTGGAATGACCTCCAGGAAGTGATGCAGAGCGAAAGGAGCAGAGCCAGAAGAATACTGTACACAGAGACTGATACACAATGGTACAATCGAACATAAGGGACTTCTCTACTAGCAGCAATGCAAGAATCCAGAGCAAGGCTGAGGGACTTATGAGAAAGGATGCTATCCACATCCAGAGAAAGAACTGTGGAACCAGAAATGCATTAGAAAAATATATGATCAACCACATAGTGCGATAGGGATGTGATTGGGGTTTTGATGTTAAAAGATCACTCTACTGCAGATAAATAACATGGGAAAAGGTTTTGAACAATGACACATGTGTAACCCAGTGGTACTGCTTATTGGCTTTGGGAGGGGGAAGGAAGGGTCATGAATCATGTAACCACGGAAAAATATTCTAAATAAAAAAAAGGGGGACAGCTGGATAGCTCAGTGGATTGAGAGTCAGGCCTAGAGATGGGAGGTCCTAGGTTCAAATCCGGCCTCAGACACTTCCCAGTTGTGTGACCCTGGGCAAGTCACTTGACCCCCATTGCCCACCCTTACCACTCTTCCATCTAGGAGCCAATATAGAGAAGTTAAGGGTTTAAAAATAAAACAAAACAAGTAGGGTTCAAGACTAGTAAATTCTCATAGAATTCAGGAAGGTGAGTCTTTCTCTTTCCCTTTTCTCCAGGCCTAGCACACCAACCACTGTACTACACTAGCTACTACCCTCTAATCAAAATTATTTGGGTTAACTAAAGATAAGGCACTTTTTCCCCTTTAAAGCAAAATTGTGTATGAATACAATGGTCAAAATATGAACCAAATCTTCAATAATATGATTTTTGTGGTGATTTTCATTTATTTTATTATAGTGAACAAAATACAAAAGCTGCCTTTAGAATTAGCAAACCCTGGGTTCAGTTCCTACCATAGGCACCTCATTTAACATCTCAATACCCCAGGCAACTCTCAAAGAATAAGGAGGTAGTTTAGTTTATCATAAGGAAAGGGCACTATATTTGGAATAATTTTCCATTGAAAATTATAGATATTTAGAACTGAAAATGAATCTTTAAAAAAAAAACAAACCTTACCTTCTATCTTAGAATCAATACTCTGTATTGGTTACAAGAGAGAAGAGTGATAAGGGCTAGGCAATGGGGGTTAGGTAACTTACCCAGGGTCACAGAGCTGGGAAGTATCTGAAGTCTGATCTGAACCGAGGTAGGATGTCCCTTCTCTAGGCCTGGCTCTCTGTCCCCTGAGCTGCCTATCTGCCTCCTTTTATCCAAAGATCCTTAACCTTTTTGGTGTCTGAGACCCCTTGCCAGAAATGCCTATAGATGCTTCAAAAATGTTTTCAAATGCATATAATAAAAATACAAAAGATCATAAAGGAAAGTACATGTTAAAAAAAAATCTAGAGAATCCAGATTAACAACCCTTGAAAGGTACAATTCAAAACACCAACAGCAAGTTAGTAATTGATCATTACTTGAGCTTGCCTGATAACTTTGATAACTATTACCGAATTAGAAATTCATAGCAAGAGAAACCTCCAGTCTATTTTAATTCAGCAAATGCTTGAATGTCTCTTATAAGTACAAAGCTATATATATATATATATATATATATATACACACATATATATGTATATATATGCATATATATGTATATATAATTGTGCTCTTTTACACGTGATTATATTTTTGACAATCAGAAGTGTCACCCAGATTCTTGGGAAACTTGAAGGACAACAATAACAAAAAATGAAAACCCAATTAAACAGAGAAATGTTGTCACTAGAGAACACTGTCCCTTTATTCAGAAGATGCCTTGAGAGGCCAACTGTGAACCTCAGAAGGCCTGAAAGGCTCCAATTTAATAATATATGCCCTCCATTCAAATCAGCTCATTCTGGGCTGATAATATTTGAGCCTTTTACTATAAGAGTACATGAGATAGAAAGAATGTGAAAAGAAAATTAATAAAAGGACATTCATTTTAATATTCAGCAATTTGGGAAGGAACAGTTATAATGATTCAAAAATTATTTACAACTGGAATAAGCAACCAAAATAAACTACTTTCATTTAATAATTTCAGAGGAAACAAAACATAAGATGAATGAATGAGGACTATTATATTTCAAGTATCTGGAGATTTCCTGTTTCTTTTGCACAGTTGACAATTCTGTACTATATCATGAAGTACTTTTTATACTAAAACATCAACAATCTCTTCCCTTCCCTCTCCCCTCTTTTTGAACTCAACTAAAACTAGATTGTCAACCTTCCAATATAAATTATAAGATTACTGACTGCTGGAGTTGAAAGAAATGACTTTTTTTCCAATTCCTCTTCTTCTTTCCCATTTTATGGATAAGGAAACTAAGGTTAGATAAGTTAAATGAGTCGTTCAAGATCACACAGTTAGTGAATATAGCAGGGTCAATACTTAAAATCTAGGACACTCAACTCTCAGTTCAGTAGTCTTTCAATAGGCTATAGCATAAATCACCATGTGTACTTCAAATACTTCAAAGATTTCAAAGACTTTCTATATCATTGACCTCTCAAACTCAGCACCTGCAAAACTGAACATCTTTCACTACATGTCCTCTTGTCTTCTGAGCTTATCAATTTCTACTGAAGGTACTACCATTCCTCCATCCAAGTTCACCCCTTTGGCATTATCTCTATCCTTCAGACTCCATAATCTGCATAATATCAAACAGCTACCAAATCTTGCTTTTGCTATCTACATTACCAGGTCTATATTCAAAGCCTTTCCAAACTGGTTAATCCTGCTAAAGGTTGTGCTAAAGTAGCTAACTTTTGAAAAACCATGGTCATAAAAGGGCATAGTTGTATGTTGGAAGAAATCATTAGAATAATGAAAAAAGAAAAGCTGCAACAAATATCTATATCTTCCGACTATACAAATACAGGCATATTGATATATTAAGAGAATTATGAAAAAGTGACTAAGCAGTAATGAAACATTAACAATGCACAGAAAGAAATTTCAGAAAGTTCAGAAAGAAATGCACAGAAAGTTCAGAATGGGACTCAAATGTGCAGGGCAGTTTTGTTTTTTTGTGTAATTTTCTGTTCTGTTCTCATTGTATGTTGAAATATATGTGTTTTCTAGGCTTATAATGGAAAAAAAATTAAGCAACTAAAACTTTTATTGCCTCTGTCCCAGGCAATCCGCTTCTAGTGAGATTCCCAGTGAGATTTAAGACAAAAAAAAAGGTCCCATATACAACAAAATATTCAGAAAAGCACTTTTTTTTTGTAGTAGCAATGAACTAACAAAAAGTTAGTGCCCATTTGTTGGGAAATGGCCACACAAATCATGGCACAAGAATATAATGCAATATTGCTACTGCTAGAAACAACAAATGAAAAGAATTCAGAGAATCAAGAGAAGACTTACACAAACTGATATAGTATAAAAATAAATCATACCAGGAAAAAAAAAATATATATATATATATATACATATATATGTAGAGAGAGAGAGGGAGAGAGGAAAGAAAAGAGAGAGGGAGAGAGAGAAAGATTGAGGAAAGAAGGAAGAAATATAATTATAATGACTGGTCCTGAAAAAGAGTTTGGAAAAAAAAAGCACCTACCTCTCCTCTTTGCAGAAGTAGGGGACTATGGATGTGGAATACTGAAAATACAGTCAGGTATAAATGCTGTATTGAATGATTTTTCTGAAGTACTTTTTTTTCCTCTTTTTTACATCTTTGTTATAAGAGGATGGATTACTGGGTGATATATAGAAGAGAGAAATCTTTGGAAATGAAAGTAATGTTAAAACAAAAGATCAGCCTAGTATTGTAAAAAAAAAAAAGCATTGCCTGTCCAATGAGTGGATCTGAGTTGAATCATGTCTTTCATATTAATATTCTCTGTGACCTTCCAGAGAAGAAGGTTGATGAATAAATTATTTAACTTCCCTGGGTCTTAGTTTCTTCATATGTAAAAAAGGGTATTGTCTAGATGACCTCAGAATTTCCCAAAATATGATCTTACTATCAATAAAAAATAGCACTTTAAAGAAAAAGGAAAAAACCCTATCCCTTTAATATGACACCTTTTCTTGCTCATTCCCCACCATTACAAATTCTCACCATCTAAACAGTTATCTTCTCTCATAAAACATCACACTCTTTGGGTCCCTTGAATAGAGACCATATAGGTGCCAGGTTAATTTCCAATGGCACCCAAGTTACCAGGAAATAAAAAGTCTTTGCCAGCTTCCCAGTCCTCCATCCATCAAGTCCAAAGACTGTCTTTCTTCTTCTGTCTCATGAGAGTTAAGCATTCAAAAGCAAGCAATAAGACTATAAGAAAAACCTTTACAGCAATCATTGCTATTTTAGTGTAAAGCAAGGTAATAATAGTGGGTCAGTTGAAAGAGCATTCTTAGATCAGAGGACAAAGATTTAAATCCTGACTCTATTTCTTAATGTCTGTGTGATCTTGGGTAAATATTTTACCTTGCTGGGCTTCTCAATGTCTTCATCTGTAAAATGAAGGGAATGGACTAACTCTGGGATTCCTGATGTTGCTTAGTTAGATTTTGGGGAGTTTGTAAATTTGGATAAGAAAAAAATTACATCTCTATTTGCACTAATCTCTAACTGAAATTACAGCATTTCCTTCAATTATTTAAAAGCATTCTGAGTAAAGACCTATAGGTTTCACTAGGTTGCCAAAAGAGTCCATGATATGAAAAAGTTAAGAATCCCAGTACTAAATAATCTGTAGGGTCCCTACCAACTCTGAATAAGATATTCAGTCAGATCAACTAAGATAGCACCCATGTTCCAGGGCTTGAAACCTTAATTATTTAACCAAGGTGATTTGTAAGTAGGAGTGCTACTGGTTGCCAGTCTATAAATTGATAAGTCTAAAACCTCTCTCTCATAGTCTTTCTATTGGAGTGGTCTCACTCTTGGGCAACAACACTACAGCCCTACAGAAAGAGATGGGAGGTGACTTTCCTTGACAAGCCCTTTGAACAACTATGAGATAATTTACCTTATAACTTTAAACTTAAGCAAAAGAATTAATAAAATCATTATCAAAGATGCTGCTTTTTATCTCTTCTGAATCACTTAAATAACTCACAGAATGTAACAGAACCTTTCAGGCTTTAGGATAAAAGCACAAATCCAGGACCCTTAGTGATTCAGCACCATTACTAAAAAGCCAAATTTCTCTATGGAATAAAGAGAATAAAAACCCCAAAGACAGAACACCAAACATTAAATGGACTGAAGGAAAATCCTGTTCCAAAAGCAAGCTAAGATCTAGATTAACAAAGAAATGTTCCCTCAGAAAAAAAGAAGAAAAAAGAACATATAAAGGGAAATGAACCTTAGGATAAACAAACAATGTTATGAGAAAGAAGCAGTTTGTTTAGGAGTTGGTTCTTCATGCTCCACTTCACAGGACCACAAACTCAGGACGTCAAAATAATTTGGGTGTCATCTGGTCCAACTCCCTAATTTTACAAAAAAGGAAACTGAAGCCCAGAAAGTTCAAGAGACAAGTTGAAGGGAGCTATAGGACCCTAAAAAATTTCAAAGCCAACTTAATACTAATTTGTTTTAAGTAGTAAAGCAACTACTGCTAATAAATAATAATAATAAATTACTTACATTTATATGTCATTTTAAAATTTACAAAGCACTTTCCCCACAGATGGCTTAGAAGGGATATTGTGAAAAATGATCCAAATTTCCAAAACAGGATACTGCAAGAAGACCAGGCAGTATCAGTTGCTGAAGCTAAAAGAACTGAATAAAATTAGTAAGGGGAGGAGGAGAAGCACAGAAAGGGGCAGGTGTTGGAGGTACAATGTGATTTTTAAAGGGGGAAAAAAGACCCGTTTATCATCTTTATCAAAAGAAAATTTAAAACTGGCACTGTTTACTGTCTCCTGGTCAGGTGATCCAGAAGGAATATAGAAGTAGAGATGATAATCATAAAAATAAAGATAAACTTTTCAACAGTGCAGAGCCTATATTTCTACACAGTCAAAAGGCAAAAACAAAACAAAACAAAACTGTACTGATTTGCATCTTTGTGATCAGAGATTTTCCTAAGAGAAAAATGAGGAATTTTAGGACCAGGAGAATGGAATATTATGTTGTCAATCCAATATGAGAACACCAGAGAGAAGCTGATCTCTTCCTTGCCAATGGAAAAGGAATGTAATGGGCCCCAACCACAGAAATGATTGCATGATGTTGGGGCAGAAGAGCAGTCATGATGATTAAAGCTTTCAGTGAGACAGCAGAAAGGTTTGCTAGGGTTGTCTGCTAGCTCTGCACAGCAATGGGGACAAGAGAGAGAGAGAGTGCAAGACGTGTCCACTGGGTATATCTGCTTACTGCTGCTATCAATACCAGTCTTCTACCAAAAATTAATAATTGAAGAGCACTCAACGAAAAATTAATAATTGAATAAATGAGTTGTTGTAAAGAACTTTGCCTGTTCCTTTCAAGAGCAGATGGGCTTGTGGGTGCTTTAAAAAAGGTTATTGGTGATAATGATGAATTTTTGTTCTTGTTTTTCTCTCAGTCATATTCAATACACAAAGGTCACAATTTTTTCTATTTCAAAGTTTATTAAAAGTCTGCAGTCATCTACTAAAATTTAATAAACAAAGGAAATATTGTTATGTTAATGACCGAGATTCCCAGTTTTTCTATTTTTTCATCTCCTATACCTTCCATTTTTATTCAAATCTGTTTCAACCTATCTCAAGAATGTGTCTATAGACCTAACCATCACTTGCAGTTACTCAGCCTCCAAGACCTTGAACTCTATAGTTCCCCTCTCAGACTACCTCTTCTAAACACAAAACAGCCTGCCGACCCTTGATCCTTCTTGCCTGTCCGTCCATTATCTCTTTTCTAAATTCACTAAATCATCTCAATGAATGGAATTAACTACCATCAGAATTCTGCACTCCTTCAGTCATATATGTAATTCCTACTTTTATAACATAAGTACTAACATCATTTTCCTTTTCTAACAGGATTACCAAATTGGTAAATCAATAGAATAATATACAGATTGCTGACCTGGACTTCAGCAAAGCACCTGATATATCCTTTCAAGCACTTCTTGTGGACTAAAATGGAGCTAGTACCCACGATGAGAATAAGGATAGCCCACATTCAGAGATTTATATTCAATTCTAGGCATCTATTTTTGAAGGAATATTCATGAACTGGAGACTATCCAGAGGAAAATAACTGAAATAGTGAGAAATTCAACAATGCTACATGACGATCAGTTGGAGAAAATAGGGATTGTCAGCCTTGAGAAAAGATGACATGAGAGGAAGATGAAGAGGAGTACCTGAAAGCTGTCTTTCAGGATCTGAAATGCTATCCCAAGGAAGAGGAGTAAGACTTGTTCTATTTGGTCCACAAAAAAAAACCAAATTGGAAATGATGAATGAAAGTAGCCAGAAGGCAGATGATTACTTGATATAAGAAAAAACTCACCAACAAGCTAACCCAAAATGCCCTGGGCTGGCTCAGGAAGTATCTTCCTTATTACTGAAAATCTTTCAGCTAAGTCTGAACAACTATTCCTTGGGATGAAGGAAAGAAAGTTCTTGTTCAGGTATGAAATAAATACATGAACTTTGAGATCTTTTTCAACTCTGTCATTCTGTGATCCCCCAACCCAAGGTCATTCTCAGAATCTGTTTTTTCTCCTCCAACTAGAGGACATTTCTGGAAACAGGAAATTATGTTGCCTGAGGTCACTGCAAATTCATGCTATTTAATCTCAGCTGGACCCACATTACTACTCAGTCATCTTTTATTCCTCTCTTCCAAAACCCCTATCCAATTACTAAGAACAGATGCTACAAAGCTTCTTTCACTCTCCTCAAGTCCCCAAGCTCAATTGCTATGCTGTCTGCTCCCCACTCAACCTCAACAGATGAGCTCTCCATCATAGACGACAGACACAAAAGTCATCTGACCAGAGTTTCTTCTACCACATCTCAAAATTGCCTTCACATGGATCTCCCATCTCTCCTGTGTCAGAGGAAAAGCTGTCTCCTCTCTAAGCCAAGACTTATCTTATATCTATACCCTTGATACCATCTACTTCCTACCTCTTTCAGGAGGTTGCTTTATCTATTATCTATTCTTCTCTCCCTCCATACTCTACCCACCCACCTAATTTTCATTCTCTATCTACCTTTCCATTGGCTCCCATTCTTCTGAGTTCAAATATGCTCCCTAAATTTTAAAAGCTTTTCCCTCAATCCTGAGACACCCCTAAGTTATTGTTGAAGTATGAAAAATCTCTGTTTTTCCTAGCCCAGTTTTTCAATATAGAAGATATCCTAATTATGGTCCATTGTTCTGTGTGGTATCCCCTCCCCTCTGCCTTGTTCCACATCAAAGAACTTCCCCTAATCTGGAATGTTCTATGCTTGTATCTTTCTAAGCTAGAAACTTCTAGTGCTCCTAGGTGGGAAAACAACTGGACCCTGATACACTCATCTGAGCAGAACCTCATTCAATAAAGAATGAAAACATTTTTCCTTCATAAGTTTTCTTGTATGTGCAATTTGTGTCTTTCATAATCTGAGGAATATGCAAATATGTATTGCATATCAGCACTGATAGAACCTATATCAGATTAATTACCATCTCTGAAGGGAGGGAGAGAATCTGGATCACAAAATGTGAGAAAGCAAATGTTAAAGTGTTTCTATATGTAATTAAAAAAAATTTTTTTAACTAAAAATAAAAGATAAAATAAAGGAATGAAAACAGATAGCCTTAAGAGTAGTGGCCTTCAGACAATGTCAGAAGGGAATCTGCAAATATCCTTGAGAGAAAATGATACCAGGTCTTGTTATATAATTTAACTTCAAGTTCTCCCTAGACTACTAGACCTACTTTCACTCCCTGCACCAGGAAAACTCTTAGAAGACCAACTTTTCAATTATTTATTTTACAGATATGGCAATTGAGGTCTAGAGACCGAAAACAATCTCTCTTATAATTTCAGGTCAAGAAGGTGTGAGCAGTACCTAAGTAGGAAAGGAGGGGAGAAACTTGGGAAGCATACTGGGCCTTTTATATGGTGTCCCTCATATCATGAAGAGGTAGCCACCTATCCTCAACCAACTCAAAATATCTGATAAAAGATTTTTAAAATTCTGACAAAAAAAATCACCAAAAAAGATCACAGTTTATCATTTGAATTTATCTCTAAATATTTTAAAAGAAAAAATAAAACTCTTCAATTCCTAAATTCAATTTTAATGTGAAAAAAATTGTCACATAAAAGCATCCTGAATGAAATTGCCTCCTCTTCATCCTATGTTTTGAAGTCTAAACTATAGGAACAACTGTAAATCCTGAGATATTACGTAGATTTCTAAATACATGATGCTCTACTTCTATGAAGACAAATTGAATGAATCAAGTCATGCAAGTTTCTATTTTAAACCTATTCTTTAAAGGCCAAATCAAATACCACTTCCTTAATAAAGTTTTTCAACACAGAAGTGGGAGAAAGGCTGTTATCTTCCTTCCTAGATTTCTATTGATACCTTTATAAAGCTTTTAGGCAAAAGCTCTATCATCTAGTCAACTTGGAGAACTCCCATCAGGTAACTTACCTCTAACTCTTCCCAAAAGAATTCACAACATGCCTATGACTTAATAAATCTTAAGGAATTGCTTAAGATAGAAAGATTAGAGGGTTTGACTTGTTCTAAGTAAAACAGGTAGTAAATGCCAGAGGATGACAGATTTGAACTTAGGTCTTTCGGACTCTAAGCCCAGCACTTAACTACTAGGCCAGATGCTCTCTTTTATAATGCATTTATTATTCAATGTTGTTTGTATTACAATGAAAGCTGGTATTTTGCATTATAGTTATCTGGACTTATGTCTTTCCCCAAGGTAGGCTGGAAGTTCCATAACAATGGAGATGATTTTCTTCTAATTCTATCAGCAATTAGCACAATATTCCTCTGTACACAGAAGAAGGTTCTTAAAAAGTACTTAGTTAATGAATGAATTATAAGTGTCACCCAAGATTCTGTCCTGAACTCTTTTTTCCCTCCATACTACCAGTGGATTCAATTATCATCTTTAGAGTAGTGATCTGTAGATCTTTTTATCTGGCCCTCTTCTCTTTCCTAAACTCCAATCCAGCATCTCCAGTCAACTATTGAACATTTCAAATTTGATGTCACATAGACCCTAAGTTCAACATGTCCAAAAATGAATCCATCGTCTTTTCTCCCAGACCCTCAACCCTTCTCTACTTTCCTGGTACTATAGAAGATACCACCACTATCCCAGTTACTAAGGCTTGCCATCTAGGGGTCATTTGCAACCCCTCACTCTCTCTCTCACCCCTCTTATGTCCAATTTGTTGTCAAATCTTGATGACTCTATCCTAGTAACAATTCTCAGCTATATGTCCTTCTTCTCTTCTTTGACACAACCCTAATGTCAGCCTTTATCAATACCAAGATAGCAACTGCTTGCTGATTGATCTCCCTGCTTCAAGTCTCTCCCCACTACTCAGTTGTCAAAGCTATTTTCCTAAAAGCACAGGTCTGACCACGTCATTCCCTACTCACACTTCAGTGGCTCCCCCTGGCCTCCAAGATAAAATATAAAATTCTCTATTTATTTAAACTTAAATGTATTTATTTATTACATTAATATGCTCTGGTAACTCCCTCCCTCCCCTCTTCCCATTAGAGAAGGCAACATTTGACCTTAAAATATATGTATATATAAAATAATGTCTAAGTTGTTTACAGCCTGACCTCTTCCTACTTTCCAATCTTATACTTAATGCCCCTCCACATGCTCTGCCAAACAATGATACTTGCAGTTCCTCACACAAACATTCTCAATTTAAGGCTTTTCTTGGCTGTCCTTGATGCCAGGAATAGTCTCCCACCTCATTTTAAATCCTGGCTTCCTTCAAGTCCCACTGAAAAATCCCACCTTTTTCAAGAAGTCAGTTGTATATTTTCTCCCCATGAGCCTGAGTTCCCTCAGAAGAAAAACTGGTTTTTGCCTTTCTTTGTATCTTCAGCACTTAACACAATGATAGGCACATACTAGGTGCTTAACAAATATTTGATAATTTGACTTAATATTTTAATGGGGGAGACAAGAGAATGCCTACTCCACTAATTTCATTTTACTGGTGATTGAAAGTGAATTTGATGGGATTTTACTAAGGTCACACAGCTAATTAGTAACAGGACAACTTGGGTCTTCTTTTTCCATTAGACCACACAACCAAATAGGAGCACATCATAAAGAGAGACTACTGGGTTCACCTGGGGAAAAATCTTCCATTATTAGATTTCTATTATATAACAGGTAGAGGACAGATGTTTTTACATAGGTTGCTTTTGATAAGCAGATCAGGTAATAGTACTTGAACTTCTAGACTATCAGATTTAGACAGATATTTCAATGTTGCCTAACAAATCACATTTAGGACCCACTATTAAAAAGTGCTCAAAAAAATACAAGGAAATATGAAAAGATATATTTGAGATGAAGCATATGAAGTAAGGGAAAGTGAAAACAGTCAAACTAGTATTATTGCATAGTCACTGACAGTAAAAAAGATTTTCCATTTTTTGCATGCTTGTCATATGACTTGGCTCTTCATTAAATGCTAAGGGTTCTGTTTAAGATGTTACTCTTTATTTGTATGTTTATTGGGGGGAAAGAAGGAAATAAGCATGTATACAGAGCATAAGATATGCCGGGCAGGGTGCTAAGTGCTTTTTTTTTTTTTAAACAAACATTATCTTATTTGATCCTTACAACAACTCTGTGAGGCTGGTACAATTATTATCTCTAATTTATAGTTGAGAAAACTAAGGCAAACAGAGGTTAAATGGGAGTGTCTGAGATGAGATTTAAATTCAGGTTTTCTTGACTCAAGGCCTAGTGCTTATTCATTGCATCACAAGAAGTGCTTTTGCTTATCTGTTTTTATTGACAATTATATTTTTAATTTAAAAGTCAAGTGACCATAAAGAGTTCACTCTTTTCATATTAAGGTAGATGAGGAAATTTTCCTCTGGTGCTATTCTTGACTTTACAACAACATTTCAGGAGAAGATGAACAAATTTAGGAAGAAGCTTAAAAAAAAGAAAAAGAACTACACCAATTTATTTCTGAAGACTGATAATGAGTGATGCTGTCCACCTTTTAACAGAGAGACAATGAATTCAAGCTGTAGAATGAGGCATAAACTTTTGGACATGGCTAACGTGGGACTCTGTTAAAGTACTTGCATTTCTTACAAAAGTTTTGGTTTCCTTTTTATTATAAATGGGAGTGAGGGGAGACAACTCGATAGTACAGTAGATAGACTGCCAGGTCTGAAGTCAGGAAGACTGGGTTCAAATCTGACCTCAGACACTTCTTAGCTGTGTGACTCTGGGCATAACTCCAATTGCCTAGCCCTTGCAGATCTTCTATCTTAGTAATGATACTAAGACAGAAGGTAAAGATTTAAAAATAGGGTGGGAGGAGGTGGGAAGGTGGGGGGGGGGAAGGGAAGACCTTGTTAAAAAAGAAAAGAAAATGGGGGAGGACTAAGCCAAGGGTTCAAACTCCTACTCTGCCTCTTCTTGTTTTTGTGGCCCCAAACAAGTCATTTTAACATCTCTGGGTCTCAGTTTCTTCATCTATAAGACAAGGAGATTGAACTGAATGGCTTCCAAGCTGCCTGCCTGTTCCAACTCTATGAGCCCAGGAATTGAAAGGAATGCAATTCAAGAACAAAGAGAGAAAAGGAAAGAAAGGGAATAGGGAAGAAAGAGAAAGAAGGGAACTCATTGATGGGTGAAAAAATGTTCTCAACTTCTCCCTCCAACACCACCCAGTGAACCTAGTGCCATAGCTTGCTGACCTTGACATAAAACTAGTCATCAAACATCTAATTAATGTCTCCAACATGTCCAATACTGGGAATACAAAAATATACCTCAAGAAGCTTGTGAAAAGTTTCCCAAAGTACATCATATTTTTCAAGCAATTAAAGAGTTATTCGTGTATTTACTTAAATTATAGTCAAAATTTTGTTATAGATTCTTATTTACAAGCACAATCTTAACTACTCCTACATGCATATTATATATATATATATATATATATATATACACACACACATATATATAGTGTGTGTGTACCATATATAATTTCAACTTTGCTCTCACATTAACAATTAATTAGACTGATTTCCCAGGCCACAAACTCCTTTTTTCTTCAATTTCTCTGCAATGAATAAATCTTAGAGAGATATTTTGCTACTCTTTAAAAAACTAGGCCTCTATAAATTTCTTTTTTCTGGGTGGAGCAGGGGGATTGAAGCAAAGATGTTCCCAATAGAAAAACTGTAGTTATTAAATATGAATTCAGTCTACTGAATCCAGGATGTTGCTCTTCATATAATCAGATCCCAAAACATCTATGATGTCTAGCCAAGAGAAAAATCAATTTGAAATAATCCTACCAGGAAGCTGGTAGGGGGAAAATTTTATAAAATATCCAGCCTTCAGAAGATAGCATGTCCTAACATCCCATTAAAAAGAGAAGTACAGTAGAAACTTAAGAAGGGAAACAAATTTCAGCTTGAATTAAGAAAGACTTCTTAAACAACTGAGGTGTCCAACAACAAAAATTGCCAGTATTAGAAGGTGGTGAGTTTTTAAATTGTAAATATTCAAGCAGAGTCTATTTGACCAGCCACCAGGGTTGTTGAGGGGGATTGCTGGAAAGAAGTAATCTAATATAAGGTGTATGTAACTTCTCAGGTCCCTTCTAACTCTTAACATTATGATTCTAGGGTTTCTGAGAATGAATGAATGAATTTTACAAATATAGAAATCAAAGCTATCGAGCTTGTGCAAGTTTTTGTGGCTATATGCAAAATTGTCTATTTTAGCTCTCCACTTCTGCCTTATCCTCCTTTGCCCCCAACTATATTACAGTTTCATGATGAAATTATGAAGAAACAGAAAAATTTAATTTTGTATAACACTCTGTGTGCACTACCAGGCTCCAAATACAGTAGGCACTTACTTAATGTTTGTTGAATGAATATGGGATATTTTCTTTTTATTGTATTTTACCCTGACAACAATTCCCTCCCATACACCTCAAATTCTTTTTTCCAATTAGGATAGAAAGATACAAGCTTTTTGACTTGCTAATGTGTTCCTTCAATGATCTTACATATTCTATACACACTTGAGTGAAAACAGAATTTCAGACAGGAGGGTTTGTGTCTGTTTTTCTAAAGATCCAACAAATTATGTAACTGCTTCAAGATTTCAAGACCAGGCTAAATATATTTAGCTAGGAAGGAACTAGATACTAGGAATTCTGACTGACTTGCCCATATGTGACCAAAGCAGTTATATTAATCCTCTACTGATGAGATAACGAAGGTAGGTGTCTTAACAAAAAGACACTATGACGAAAAGCTTTCTATGTCAGAAGGCAGGAGCACACCCCCAGTTAACTATTTTTAAAACCCACAATAGCACTGGGAAGCTAGAAGATTATGCCTCCATAAATGCTACAGGGTAACAGGTAACACATATGAAAACAAACACCCACGAAAAGCTGTAAGCCCCAGAGAAAGTTTTCTGAACTCTAATATGTCAAAATTGAAACACTCATAGCTTGAGTCAAGAGTTTCTAAGAGTTCAGAATGTCAAAATTTTAAAATAGAGGTACAACTCTCAATGGCCCTAACTAATGGAGGGATAAGGGGGGAAAGAATTCCAGATTTATTAACATGAAATTAGCTGCACTGCCTTGGCCAAATTGACTAAACTCTTTGTTTCAGTTTCCTATCTATGAGGCTATCACCCTGGAGATCAAATGGGTAAGAAGAAACTAAACCACTTTCAAAACTGAACTACAGAGAAGAAACAAAGTAGTTAAAGAGGGATAGGATCATCACACCAAAATGCATATGTACCATCAATTATGACACTCACCTTGTGATGATGCTGCTGCTGTTGATATAATAATCCTTTTGGTGAGACTATAGAAAATAAGCTTATTTTAATCTTAATACTTTTATTTTAAAAAAAAAACAAAAACATTTTCCTCTACTGTGAGAGTGCACAGAACAGGAGAGAGCGGGTAGGTGGCTCAGTAGGTGGAAAGCTAGGTCTACAGATTGGAGGTCTTGGGTTCAAATGTGATCTTGGACACTTTCTAGCTGTGTGATACTAGGCAAGTCGCTTAATCACCATTGCCTAGCCCTTACTACTCTTCTACCTTGGAACCAATAAACAGTATTGATTGTAAGACTGAATAAGGGTTGTTTTTTTTAAGTCCACAGAAATATAAAAGAATAGCAGGATAAGTACAACTGCCTCTGTATGAGACCACAGAAAAGACAATAATTCATATTTTTATAGCATTTTAAGATTTACAAAGCACTAAGCAATAGCTTGCCCAGAGCCACAGAGCTACTGCAAAAGCTTAAATCTGAGCCCTCAACCCTTGAGGACAGGAATGCTGTGGTTTCCATACCATCACCCTACCTGTACTAAGGTCAACTGTTGGCAGGCTAGAACTTGGTTTCATTTGTTGTACTTCTATCCTCAGAGTTTAGGACAGTGTCTGGCACACATGAAGTAAAAAATAAGCCAAGAGGGGCATATAACCCAGGCAGATAAGTGGTGTACTGAATAATGTGCCAGACTTGGACTAAGGAAAATGAGTTCAAATCCTCACTCAGAGTAAACTAGAATATCCTAGGAGAAGACAGTCAACCTCTCTCAGCCTCAGTTTCCTCATCAGTAAAATGGATAATAACAGTACCTACTACCTCCTAGAGCAGTTGTGAGGATCAAATGAGATAATATGAAAACATATTTTAAATGTTAGCTATTACTAACACTGTTACTATAAACTACTTCTAAACTATTTAGTGTAACTGTATCCTATAATTCCTATAATTTTGTGTTGTCTACAACACTATTAGACTGTCTATTTTGTCAAGAGATTGCAACACGATAATGCTAAATATGGATTCTTGTTGAAGATAAAAATGATTTCAACTCTCTATTAACATACATACAGGTAGGAGGGAGAGACAGAGAAACAGAAGAGGAAGGAGGGGGAGAGAGAGAGAGAGAGAGAGAGAGAGAGAGAGAGAGAGAGAGAGAGAGAGAGAGAGAGAG